>NC_052152.1:88544087-88662767 GCF_902713615.1 Scyliorhinus canicula | reverse complement strand
TCAATTAATAAGCGTGCCTAATATTTTAATAGATGAACATAATAAATGTTCAAAATACTCAAAATCTATTAAATAAACTGACTCAAAATATTTTTGGGAAAAGTTGTGGAAGGATGAAGTGATAGTGATTTCAAACAACAACAAAACATACAGTCCATCAAATCACAATTGACAGTTTGTACAATTTATCCCCTTTTATTCCCTCCCCTCCCCCTCCCCCTTCCCTTTCACCTTCCCCGTGACGAAAAACTCTTCAAATAACATCATGAACAGCTCCCCACCGCACCTCGAAGCCCAACTCGAACTTAATCTCCTCTAGCCGGAAAAGTCATGCAGGTACACCACGAGGCGGCCAGCCCTGGCGAGGTATCTGACCTCCAATTTAACAGGATCCTTCACCGGGCAATCAGAGAGGCGAAGGCCACCACACAACACCCTTCCCCTCCACAGCTCAGGCACTTCCGAGACCCCAAAGATCGCCACCAATGGGTCTGGCCTAACCTCTAACCCACTATCTTAGATAGCGTCCCAAAGACCACCTCCCAAAAGCTCTCCAGCTTCTCACAACCGCAGAACATGTGAACATGATTTGCCAGCCCTGCCCGCACCTCTCACACCCATCGGCCACCCCCTGGAACAAGCCACTCATGCTCACCCGAGTCATGTGAATGCACCACTTTGAACTGAATCAGGTTCATCCTTGTGTAGGAGATCGAGTTCACCCACTGCATCACCCTCACCACCATAGCCCCCAACTATTTTCCCTCCCTAGCTCCTCCTCCAACTTATCTTGATCCTCACACACCTGTGCCCCCGCCCCCACTCCCCTGACCACCCGTATATATCTCAATCCTTCCCATCGGCCCCCCCCCCTCCCCCCCCCCCCCCCCCCCCCCCCCCCCCCCCCCCCCCCCCCCCCCCCCCCCCCCCCCCCCCCCCCACCCCTCCGCCCCCCCCCACCCCCAAGTCATCAGGAAGCAGCAGTTGCTCCAACAGTATGTACCCCAGTAGCATGGGGAAAGTCCTGCCACTCCTTTCGTGCAAAGTCCCGCAACCCTGCATATATCTAAACTCACTACTCCTCGGCAGCTCAAATCTACCCTGCAGCTTGTCTAGTTCCACCAACCTCCCCTCCGAGAATATGTCCCTAACCTGCTCCAGCCCCACCTCCCTCCACTTCCCATACATCCCGGCCATCCACCCTGGCTTAAATCTGTGGTTCCCACACAGTGGCGTCAATATCGACATTCTTTCCAGCTTTAAATGTTTCTTCAACTGATTTCCATATCCTGATGTTGACTGCACCATAGGACTCCCCCTATACTTTCCTGGAGCTAATGGCAACAGGGCCCTCAGACTAGACCCCGTACACGACTCCTGTTCCAACCTGACACACACCGCCCCCTGACGGAGATATAACTACATTCAACAGCCTTCTGATGTTGCTGGAGAGCTGCCTACCCTTCACAAAACCAGTTTGATCCTCAGAGACTACCACTGGTACACGCGCCTCCATCATACCCACCAACATCTTCACCGGTTCTTTGACGTCTCTATTTAACAAAGAGATGGGCCTGTACAACCCACACTCCAGTGGATCCTTCCGCTTCTTCAGGATCAATGAAATCGATGCCTGAGATGTATCGCTGGCAACCCCCCTCTCTCCCCTGCCACACTGAACATCCCCAACAGCTGGGAGGCCAGCTCTGTTGCAAACAGCTTACAAAAGCTGTCTGGCCCTGGGGCCTTCCTTGACTGCATTACCCTGATACTATCTATTACCTCCCTTAGCTCCAGCTGCTCCTCCAATGTCTGTCTCTTCCCCTCCTCCAGCTCTGGGAACTCTAACCCATTCAAGAATCATCCCATATCCCCCGCCTCTCTACCTGGCCCAACCTCATACAACTTCTCGTAGAACCCCCTAAACACCTCATTTGTCTTTTCTGGCTTTGAAACCACCTCCCCATTCTCCACCTGCACCCATAAAATTTCCCAAGATGCCGTCTGCCACCACAATTGGTGGGCCAACATACAGTTCACCTTCTCTCCATACTCGTACTGTACCCCATTCGCCCTCCGAAGCTGCCCCACCGCCTTGCCCGTCGTCAACTTGTCAAACTGCCCCTGCAGCCTCTTAGGCTCCGCCAACAACACATTTGTGGGGCTCTGAATATTTCTTATCCACCTCAACTATCTCATCCAACAGCCACCTGTGTGTCCGAAATTACAATTCCCGCATACTCTGCCCCCCACCACCCCCATCAGCACGCCTGACTCACCACAAAAAAGCAGATTCTAGAATTCACCTCCTACACCTGCAAAAGGAGTATTGCCTCCATCCTGGGTTCCTGAACCTCCACGGATCCACCATCCCCATACCCTCCATAAACCCTCCCAGCTCCTTCGCCATCCTCAACCTTCCCATTGACTTGGGGCTTGACCTGTCCACCTTCTGCTCCATTACAGTTGAAATCCCCACCCATAATCAGTTGGTGCATATCCAAGTCCAGAATCCCCCCCAGTAGCACCTTTCCAAACCCCACATCGTCTCAGATAGGCACGCATACATTAACTAACACTACTGGTGTCCCCTCCAGCAACCCATTCACTATCACATATCTTCCCCCCCCCCCACCGGGTCTTGCACTTCCCTGAACCCACAAACCCCATTCGCTTGCTCAACAAAATGTCCACCCCTCTTGACTTTGAATCAAACCCCGAGTGAAACCCCACCCACAGGGGCTTTTCACAGCGACTTCAGTTGAAGCCTACTTGTGACAATGTGATTTTCATTTTGTTTTCTTTTCCATCCATTCCATCCTCAGACTCACCTCATCCTTCACCTGGAGATGTATCTCCTGTAAAAAGAATGTGCAGATGTGCAAGAAACCCAAGACCTCTTAATCGGTCCATTTAGTCCCGGACATTCCATGTCACAACTCTTACCGGAAGCTTACGCCTCTATTCCCCTCTATTGTCCGCCATCATCCCCCATCAGCTCTGCCTCATCTATCCCATTCTGAACCGGGCCCATCCAAAATGCCCCCCTCTCCACCCATGACCATGCGCAACCTCCAAACCCACCACGCCGCCTTCTCCCCCACCGCCCCACATCCTTCTCTCCACCCCCCCCCCCCCCCCCCCACCCCACCCCCCACCTGGCCATTCCTCTTGACCTTCTTCCCCACCTCATCTCTGTTCACTAGCATTGCTTATTAGTGTGGCAACACCCACCCAAATGCCCCCCCCATTGCATGCCCTATCACCCCTACCGCCACCAATCCCTCCTTAGTCTGCACAACTAGCCCCTAACCCCCTGAATAACAATACCATCGACACCATCCATAGGGCCCCATCCAACCCACTCCTTACATTAAAAAAAACACCAAAATTCACAAATAACCTCCTCACAAAAACAAAACAACTTCTAAAATATTCCTCCTTCAACAATATTAAAAAGCTGTAAACACCCAACATTTGCAGACTTAATCCTCCCTCGCACATTGCCCCTCAGTTTTCCCCCAACTCATGGTCCCTTTTAAAGTTATTTGCCTCCTCCAGCATCTCATAATAGTGCTCCCAACCATCATAAGTTACCCAGAATCTGGCTGTGTACAACACCCAAAACGAATCTTCCACCTGTACAACACTGCCTTGGCCTTGTTGAATCCTACACGCATCTTTGCCAGCTCCGTGCCAATCCACATTAATCCGGAGTCGATTACCCTCCCATTCACAGACTCGCTTCGCTCTGGCCCACCTCAGGATCTTCTCCTTGTCCACAAACTTGTGCAAGCGCACAAACACCGTCCACAGCGGCTCCCCTGCTCTTGGCTTCTGCCTCAAAGACCTGTGGGCCAAATCCACCTCTGGGACCTTGTCCAGCACCTTCTCCTCCACCAACCCGGCCAACATCCTTGAAACGTACTTCGTTTATTCCCTTCGGCAGACACACAATCCGCAATTTCTGTCGTCTGGACCTGTTCCTCCACCTTTCCCAGCAGCGACTTGCATAGATCCCTCAAGATTCCCACCTCCACCTCCAAACATACAATACGGTCACTCTGGTCATACACCACCTTTTCCACCTCACGTATCGTGGTTACCTGTGCCTTGAGGCACTTCTCCACCCGATCAAACGACCCTCGCAGAAATGCCACTGCTCCCTAAATCGCCCTCGACCAGTCGTTGCACATCTTCTTCCTCTGCTATCAAAATTCCTCCTTGATGAAGCTCATCAATTGATCGATCTGAGGCTTTCCACCGATGACGACCCTTCTCCCTCAGCCATTCTCGAAATTGGTGCTCACCACTGGTCTCATCCTTAGCCAAGTCCTAATCTGTCTTCTGCCGGGTCTGATAGCCAGTAGACATAACAATCGTGGGGAGAACCTCTTCTCTTAGACCTTCCGCTCCACTTTGCTGCTGAACCTACCCCGCTAATGGATAAAATGTGCCAAAACGAACACGTTTGAGCCAGAGCTTCCCTGTGTGCAACCGCTCACTCCATGGCCACCACCAGAAGTCCCATAACCGCTTTTAATGGCCTTCATTCTCCCCTCAACTAACGAAACCAAAATGGATTATCTGCTCAACTATCTAGTTTTCTTTTTATGAGTTCTTGATGTGTGTAGACTGAAAACTGCATTCCCCTACATTTAAAAGTAACTATTTGGTTGTGAAATGTTTTGGGATGTGAAGATGCTATATAAATGCAAGTTTCTTTCTTTTTGCTTCTTAAAAGCAAAGTGGGCTCCAATAGTTATTTTTCAATTGAATGGGTCTACAGGGATAGCTCACTGAGAGGACTCTAATAGTGTGCCGGGACGCATGGTCTCTTTCTGCATTGTAGAACATGTAATCTATAAAGCATGTGAAACTCTTACATAGGTTTTCCCAAGTTCTAGTGAATGGTGCTACAAATTTCAATGTTAACGGAATTGAAAAATGAAATCATACGAGTCCAATTTGCTATGGCAATCAATAGCACTTGCTAAAATTTGATGTTTAAAATGAAAATAATGTTCAGAAGTTGCTGTCAGTGATACCCTGCTCCTCCAAAAACAGCACAATAACATTATCCCATTCAAATATAATGAAACGTGTGAGATTTCTGTACTTTAGCTGGAGTACACATACAAACTCATCAGAAAATGTGAGGGAGTGTCCATTCCAGTCAATTAAGATTGGAAAGTTTGAATTATTGTCAAACAAACTTTCTGGAACAGAATAAAAGGAAAATACTTTAGAGGTGTTCTGCAAACTGGTCATCCAGTCTGTGTTTGGTCGCCTGAATGTAAAGGACACTGCATTGCAAGTAGCAAATCCAGTAGACTAAATTGAAAGAACAAGTAAATCGCTGCTTCAACAAGAACGTGTATTTGGGACTTTGGACAGTGAGGAGGGAGACGGTAAAAAGGAGAAGAGTTACATCTCTACTCAGTCCTCAAGCACTTTCCTGACCTCCTTCTTGTTTGGCATTTTAATTCACCACTTTGCTCTCATGCTCACATTTGTATTCTTGTTGGCTAAAACATTCCAGCAAAGTTCAATGCAAGCTTGAAGAACAGCCCCTCATCTTCCAATTATGTACTTTACAGCCTTCTTGATTGAGTTCAACAACATTCCATGAACACTGTCCTCCATTTTGATTTTTTTTTTTATAATGGCCAATCTGTATCTGTTTTCCTGGTTTTACTTTCAGACACAGATGTTCATTATACTGCTGCTAACACCCATTCTGGACCATTGCTTTGTTTCTTTCCTACAACCATTACCACACTTTTTGCTTTCAGTTCCATTATATCTTGGTTATTCAATCTCTCCCAGCCTCTATCCTATCCCAGGCATTCCAGATAAAACTCATTTCTATCTTCCTTCAGTTCTGAAGAAGCCATACTTCACTCAAAATGTTGGGCAAAATCTAACGACTGTGCCCAACACAGGGCGCAACGCGGTTCATAAATTTTGTGAGAGGCCTCTCGCAAGATTTACCAGGATCGCTATGCTCATGAGATCTGACGGGATCTCGCAAGACGTTGACTTCTGGATCCCGCCCATAATGGGCGTGACCTAATTCTAGTATTAAAGTGTGCAGTTAGGCACACTTTGATATGCACTCGTCAGATCTAACTAGTCCCCAGAATCGAATGCCCTCACCGAGGGGTCCAGCCAGGCGTGGTTTATCACTGGTCTCCACAAATGGGGACCAGGTGGAATTGCACTTGGACTCCCAGGCAATCTGAGGCCCGTGGATGGTTGGCCTCTGGGCAGGTTGGCACCCTGACACTGGATTGTATTGTATGTGCTTTTGTCACGTGTACCGAGGTACAGGGAAAAGTATTGTTCTGCGTGCAGCTCAGACAGATCATTCCGTACATGAAAGGAAAATACATAATAGGGAACACATAAAATACACAATGTAAATACATAGACATAGATATCGGGTGTAGTACTACTCAGTGGAGACGATGTGTAAAGAGATCAGATCAGTCCATAAGAGAGTCGTTTAAGAATCTGGTAACAGCGGGGAAGAAGCTATTTTTGAATTTGTTAGTGCGAGTTCTCAGACTTTTGTATCTCTTGCCCGATGGAATAAGTTGGAAGAGTAAATAAGCCGGGTGGGAGGGATCTTTGATTGTGCTGTCCGCTTTCCCAAGGCAGCGGGAGGTGTGATGCACTATGAATTACGATGAGATGAGAGCAGAGAGTAATTGAGGCTTTGTTACGCAGAGATGTGGAGCCTCCCACAGCTGCTGCCGAAATGGCTGCAGCTCGGAGTGCCCACACATTTATACTCCGCCTACTGGGCGGATCCAGCAGGTGGGATCTACCCCCGTACATGTAGTACAAGGGCCTTACCGTAATACCCTTGTATGCAGTATACACAATACAACAGTGGTGACTACCACATTCACCCCCTGTTAAAAAAAAGAGTCCAGCGGGGGTGATGGAAACTATTTACATACAGGTTGTTAAAAAATTTAGAAAGAGTCTACAAATTTAGACGGTCGGGCGCCTTGATCCGACGTTGCGAGCGCCGCAGGGGTACGCTACGTAGGCGTACTGTGGGTTCACGTGGAGTAGCTGTACCCTCTCAACCAAAGAGTCCGCCTTGTGTAGCTGCGCGTGCTTACGGAGGAGAACAGGTCCTGGAGCTGCCAGCCATGTTGCGAGCAAAACCCCGGAGGTGGACTTCCTAGGGAAGGCAAAGAGAAGTTAATGGGGAGTTTCGTTAGTCGCAGTACACAGGAGCGACCGAATAGAGTGAAGGGCATCGGGGAAGATATCCTGCCAGCGGGAGGCCGGGAGATTCCTGGACTGTAGGATAAGCTGGACGGCCTTCCAGACCATCCCATTCTCCCGCTCCACCTACCCGTTTCCTCGGGGGTTGTAGCTGGTCGTCCTGCACGAGGCAATGCCCCTGTTGAGCAGGTACTGGCACAGCTCATCGCTCATAAATGAGGATCTCGTCGCTGTGGACGTAGGCGGGGAAACCGACAGAGCGAAGATGGAGTTAAGAGCTTTGATGACGGTGGCAGACGTCATGTCGGGGCATGGGATGGCGAAGGGGAATCTCGAGTACTCGTCGACCACATTGAGAAAGTATGTGTTGCAATCGGTGGATGGGAGAGGCCCTTTGAAGTCCACGCCGAGGCCTTCAAAGGGGCGGGAGGCCTTCACCGGGCGCGCACGGTCTGGCCGGTAGAAGTGCGGTTTGCACTCTGCGCAGACCTGGCAGTCTCTAGTGACAGCCCAGACTTCCTCGATGGAGTAGGGCAGATTGAGGGCCTTTATGAAGTGATAAAAGTGGGTGACCCCTGGGGGACAGAGATCGTCGTGCAGGGTGCGGAGTCGGTCCACTTGTGCGCTGGCACATGTACCTCGGGATAGGGCACTGGGGGGCTCATTGAGCTTACCGGGGTGATACAAAATCTCGTAATTGTAGGTGGAGAGCTCAATCCTCCAACTCAAGATTTTATCATTTTTTATCTTACCCCGCTGTGTGTTGTTAAACATTAAAGTAACCGACCATTGGTCAGTGAGGAGAGTGAATCTCCTGCTGACCAGGTAATGCCTCCAATGCCGCACAGCTTCTACGCTTCTACGATGGCTTGGGCCTCCAATTTGACAGAGGAGTGCCGAATTTCAGAGTCCTGGAGGGTGTGGGAAAAGAATGCCACGGGCCTGCCTGCCTGGTTGAGGGTGGCGGTCAGAGCGACGTCTGATGCATCTCTCTCAACTTGGAAGGGTAGTGTCTCGTCGACCACGAGTATCGCGGCCTTGGCGATGTCGGCCTTGATACAGTTGAAGGCCTGGTGAGCCTCGGCCGTTAGTGGGAAAACGGAGGAGGTGAATGAGTGGGCAGACCTTGTCCGCATAGTTAGGGACCCACTGGGCATAGTACGAGAAGAACCCCAGGCATCGTTTGAGGGCCTTGGGGCAGTGGGGGAGGGGAGTTCCAGGAGGGGGCGCATGCGATCGGGGTCGGGCACCAGAACTCCGTTCCGGACCACATAGCCGAGGATGGCTAATCGGTCCGTGCTGAACACACACTTCTCCTTGTTGTAGGTTAGGTTAAGGAGTTTTGCGGTGTGGAGCAATTTGGAAAGGTTAGCATCATGGTCCTGCTGGTCGTAGCCGCAGATGGTGACGTTGTCCAGGTACGGGAAAGTGGCCTGCAGCCCGTACCGGTCAACCATTCAGTCCATCTCCCGTTGGAAGACCGAGACCCCGTTGGAAGACCGAGACCCCGTTAGTGACGCCGAAGGGAACGCTAAGGAAATGGTAAAGGTGGCCGTCCGCTTCAAATGCGGTGTACTGGCGGTCCGCCTTGCGAATGGGGAGCTGGTGGTAGGCAGATTTCAGGTCCACTGTCGAGAAGACCCGGTACTGTGCAATCTGATTGACCATATCAGATATGCGAGGGAGGGGGTACGCGTCAAGCTGCGTGTACCAATTGATGGTCTGACTGTAGTCAACGACCATCCTGTGTTTCTCCCCAGTTTTCACCACTACCACTTGGGCTCTCCAGGGGCTGTTGCTGGCCTCGATAATACCTTCCCGCAGCAGCCGCTGGACCTCCGACCTGATGAAGGTCCTGTCCTGGGCACTGTACCGTCTGCTCCTGGTGGCGACGGGTTTGCAATCCGGGGTGAGGTTCGCAAACAGGGAAGGTGGGTCGACCTTAAGGGTCGTGAGGCCGCATACAGTAAGGGGTGGTAGGGGTCTGCCAAATTTCAAGGTTAGGCTCTGGAGGTTGCACTGGAAGTCCAGGCCGAGTAGCAAGTCAGCACAGAGGTTGGGGAGGACGTAGAGGCAGGAGCCGCTGAAATCTATGCCCTAAATGGTGAGGGTGGCAGTGCAGTACCCAGGATCGCCACGGAGTGGGATCCGGAGGCCAGGGTGATTCTCTGGTTGGTGGGGTTGACCGTCAGGGAGCAGCGCCTTACCGTATCGGGGTGGATGAAGCTTCAGAGTCCAGAAGGCAGGAAACCTTGTGCCCGTCGACCTTCACTATCGTCGACGCGGTCATGAGGTTGTGCGGTCATGTCTGGTCGATCGTGACGGAGGCCAGACATGGCTGGTTGGCAGCGGTTGCAGGCGATGAGCGGCCCGATGAGGTGTCCGACGAGCTGGGATCCTGAGGCGGGGGGATCCTGAGGCGGGGAAGATGGCAGCAACCACGGGCCGTACGTGTCCTGAGGTGGGCACGATGGCGGCACCCACGGGCCGCACATGTGAGGTGAGCAAGAGGGCGAGTAAGATGCCGGCGCCCACGGGCCGCACGTGTTGTGAAGGGAGAAAGATGGCAGCACCCAGGGACCGCACGTGGTCTGAGGCGAGGAAGATGGCAGGGCCCGCGAGTTGCACATGGGGGTGCCAGGGCAACAGCGGAGACCGAGCGGGCCTGGCACACAGCAGCAAAATGTCCTTTCTTACCACAGGCCTTGCAGAGCGCGCTCCGTGCCGGGCAGCGTTGTCGGGGGTGTTTTGACTGTCCGCAGAAGTAGTACTTGGGTCCCCCGGGTTTGTGGGGTTGCCACGCGGTGCAGGCCTGAGGTTGACTGGGGGAGGTCGCTGACGGGGTGCACGGTAGGGTGGTCGCTGGCGGGGTCTATGATGTCCAGGAGGGGTGGGCCGCGTGGTCGGGGGCATACGCCTGTATATTGCGTGAGGCGACCATGAGCGAGAGCGCTAGTTTCTTGGTCGCCGCAAGGTCGAGGGTAGCCCCTTCTAAGAGTCGCTGGTGGATGTAGGCCGACTCTATGCCTGTAACAAACCCGTCTCTAAGTGGCAGGTCCGAATGTTCAGTGGCTGAAATGGCCTGGCAATCGCTAGAAGTTGCAGGGCACGCCAGAAATATTCCACAGACTCACCGGGGAGTTGATGCCGTGTGGAGAGGAGGTGCCTGGCAAAGATCTTGTTGGTCTGCTGCATGTAGTTCTCCTTCAGTAATGCCATGGCCTCAGTGTATGTCGGCGCGTCCCAGATGAGGGGGAAGATGTCTGAGCTCAGCCGCATGTAGAGGATCTGGAGCTTCTGTGCCTCTGAGGGTTGATCAGTCGCAGATCCTGTGTATGCCTCGATGCAAGCTAGCCAATGTGCAAAGGCTGACTTGGCATTGTCTGCTTGAGGGTGCAGCTGCAGGCGATCAGGCTTGATGTGGAGATCCATCGTTTAAAAATCTCTGCGTAATAAATTGATGCACTATCAATTACGACGAGATGAGAGTAGAGAGTAATCGAGGCTTTATCACACAGGGATGTGGAGCCTCCCGCAGCTGCTGCCAAAATGGCTGCAACTCGGAGAGCCCGCACGGTAGCATTGTGGATAGCACAAATGATTCACAGCTCCAGGGTCCCAAGTTCAATTCCGGCTTGGGTCACTGTCTGTGCGGAGTCTGCACATCCTCCCCGTGTGCGCGCGAGTTTCCTCCGGGTGCTCCGGTTTCCTCCCACAGTCCAAAGATGTGCAGGTTAGGTGGATTGGCCATGATAAATTGCCCTTAGTGTCCAAAATTGCCTTTAGTGTTGGGTGGGGTGACTGGGTTATGGGGATAGGGTGGAGGTGTTGACCTTGGGTAGGGTGCTCTTTCCAAGATCCGGTGCAGACTCGATGGGCCGAATGGCCTCCTTCTGCACTGTAAATTCTATGATTTATACTCCGCCCCAGGCAGGGATCTACCCCCGTACATGTAGTACAGGGGCCTTACCATAATACCCTCGAATGCAGTATATAATACAACAGTGGTGACGACCACAAGGTGTAGACAGTCAATAGATGGGAAGCGGATTTTTGTGATGCACTGGGTGGTGTTCATGACTTTCTGTAGTTTCTTACGGTCTTGGGCCGAGTAGTTGCCAAACCAGGCTATGATAAAGCCAGATAGGTTGCTTTCGATGGTGCACCTGTAAAGGTTGGTAAAAGTCAATGTGGACACGCCGAATTTCCTGAGGAAGTATAGGCGCTATTGTGCTTCCTTGGTCACAGCGTCAACAAGGGTGAAGCAGGACGGATTGTTGGTGATGTTCACACCTAGAAATTTGAAGCTGTGAACCATCTCCACATCAGCCCCATTGATGCAGACACGGATGCGTACAATACTTTGCTTCCTGAAGTCAATGACCAGCTCTTTAGTTTTGTTGACATTGATGGAAATTGTTGTCGTTACATCACTCGACTGGGTTCTCTACCTCCTTCCTGCATTCTGACTCATCGTTGTTCAAGATCCGACCCACTACGATTGTGTCATCAGCAAACTTGTAGGTGGAGTTACCATGCAGTCGTGAGTGTATAAGAAGTACAGTAGGGAGCTAAGTACGCAGCCTTGCGGGGCCCCGGTATTTAGGACTATCGTGGAAGAGGTGTTGTTGTTCATCCTTACTGATTGTAGTCTATGGGTCAGAAAGTCGAGGATCCAGTTGCAGAGGGAGGAGCCAAGTCCTAGGTTTTGGAGCTTTGATATGAGCTTGGCTGGGATTATGGTGTTGAAGGCGGAGCTGTAGTCTGATGTAAGTGTCCTTGCTGTCAAGATGCTCCAGGGATGAGTGTAGGGCCAGGGAGATGGCATCTGCTGTGGTCCAGTTGCGGCGGTATGCAAATTGCAGTGAATCTAGGCATTCTGGGAGTATGGAGTTGATGTGCCTCATAAACAACCATTCAACGCACTTCATTGCGATCGATGTCAAGGCCACCGGATGACAGTGAATGAGGCGCGTTGCCGGTTTCTTCTTTGGTCTTCTTGAAGCAGGTGGGGACCTGGGAACCAGGTGCTGATACCACCTGGACACCTTGACACTGCCAGCCTGGCATTTTACCTGCGCTAAGGATCTGGCCCAGGGATGCCCTGCCCTTATGAGGTGGGGTGAGGGGGGCTTGAGGACCCCCCCCCCAACTGGTAAGTTAGGACATTGGGGGGTCCCAGGGGTCACGTTGGGGGAATAAGAGTTGGGGGCACCAGATCTCTTCCTGCATTAACGAGCGGAGCCTTACCCGCTGAGGCCTGAAAAAATAAGAGTCCTGTTCAAAAGCAGGGCCGTTCTCTGCGCTAAACACCCCGCTAAACCCGCTCACAATATTGCATCCATTATCTCTGTTTCTTTGCTGAGTTTATCCATCATGTTCTGTTTTTATTTCTGGGATAGAAAATTACCTTCACAAGTGTGGAGTCACATTGCTTCAGATTTAAAAACAATATTTTAAGGAGCTGTACAATTGGTTCTTTTATGATGATAGGATGTAAACAATGAAAACACTCACTGAATTCACAAGCATATCCTATTCACAAAATTCCTGTTACAGTCAAACATGGAGTGGGAAAAGGGGGAAGCCAGTCAACTCTTCCTCACCTGATCATAACAATATCTTTGAATAAACAAAAGCAAGAGGAACAATAGCTCCCTGATGCATTCACCATGACAACCTCTCTACCAATTGGAGCCCTTTTCTCATACTGTATAAATTATTGTTCTCTCTGAAATTCTTTTGTCTGTTCTGATGATGGGCAGCACGGTAGCATAGTGGTTAGCACAATTGCTTCACAGCTCCAGGGTCCCAGGTTCGATTCCCGGCTTGGGTCACTGTCTGTATGGAGTCTGCACGTTCTCCCCGTGTGTGCATGAGTTTCCTCCGGGTGCTCCAGTTTCCTCCCAGTCCAAAGATGAGCAGGTTAGGTGGATTGGCTATGCTAAATTGCCCTTAGTGTTGGGTGGGGTGACTGGGTTACGGGGATAGGGTGGGGGTGTGGGTTTGGGTAGGATGCTCTTTCCAAGAGCCGATGCAGACTCGATGGGCTGAATGGCCTCCTTCTGCACTGTAAATTCTATGATGATGAGTTAAAGATGAAAAGCTTCAATAGTATGTCTCTTTGTTCAGCAAGACCCAGTTTTTTGGTGCTGGGAAAACTGGTGAAGCACGTCTAGGTGAAAGTGGCCTGATCTAACTACCTGCAATTATAATCTAATTATAGGGATAATTAACAGACGTTCACAGCTCAGCTTTGGCTGAGCATCAGTGGATAGCTTAATGAGGTAGCAGAAAACCTGTCGTACAGTTCAAATTTAAAGAGGTGTGGCTCTTTAAACATAAGTGGCTGCATATGCATAAATATTGCATATAATGGGGTCAAAAAGAATTTTAAATAGTTTTCATAAAATGTTGAGCTTTAGGTGAAAATTAATTAAAAGGAAATGCAACAAAGAGAAATGCAACTTTGCCTAGTAGACAGATGTTGGAGTGATATAGTATCTGTCTGTTTGATGGAGGCACAATGGACATGCTGCTACATAAGAACAGCTGATATTTTTGCTCCCTTCATCAGAAGACAGAAGTTCACCTTGCTTGTCAAGAAATGGCACCATGTTTAACTGTCTGCACAGTGCAAAGAAGTGTTCTACCCTCCTGGGAACCTCTCTCCCAGGGACTGTTTTGTGCCCTATCAAGCTCATGCTTCCTTTCCAGAGGGAAAGTGGTAAATGTGTTGCTCCTTGAAATCACTTTATCTATTATTTCTTTGATGCATTTGTGTACATCTATAGTCATAAGTTACTCGCAGCAGCTGGAAAGATCTGCTGTGTTATGAAATTTCACCCAGAAGTCGCAACAGTAAGGAAAATTTGTAATTACTTTAAAATATTTGGGGAATCTGTAATTGTTTTTAAATATGTTTGACAAGTATTTTAAGACTTTGTATCAATTGTAAACATATCAATTATAACTTTTAGTAAGAAGAAATACAAGTCCATGTGACCTGGTAAACATTGACCTGAAAGCAGAAGAAAGTTAAAATAGGAACGCCGCATGGCACAAACACATGAGTTAGAAGAGACAAAGAATGGTCAGCAAGTCGAGCCAGAAAGCATGTTTAGAATTCTGTTCCAGTTTCTTTTACCTCTGGCTTATTAAATACCCACAATCAGCCATACTGTGCATAGATAAAAGTGGTTTTCGTAGATTCATGCTACCATAATCAACTGAAGCTGAGGGTTGAGAGGTTCTGGAAAGAAGTATGCTATTGTGTAGAATATTTCACAAGCAGAACCCTGCTTACGTGGAAGCTGCTGCCCGTGAAGAATTGGTTAAGACCTTGAAGGAAAGTGACTGGAATACTACCTGAGGAAGCACCTTGCTTGGAAGAACTGTGTGGCTGAAATTGGTGCCATGCTGGCAGAGTGGACTGACTGCCTGTAAAACCCATGAGATCTTATCTTTGTTGTATCTGCTTATCTATATGCAATTTATAGTTTGTACCAACTGTGATTTGCTGCATAATTTATGTTTAATTTATATCAACTCTGATCTGTGTTAAAGTAAAAGTCACAAAAGTGAAATCTTGTTTGATAATTTCTTCATTTGGGCGTCATTCAGTAAATTTGGTTTGTTTGATTTACAGATTCCCATAGGGTTCATATCAAAGTGATCTTTGTGCTCATCAAAAGAACTATCAGCAGATTAGCCGCCACAAACTTGTGAAGCTACCTGCGTGAAGTGTAAATTTCAGAATAGGACATTTTTAACAGACCCAGAAATAAATGCCAATAAATTAACATTGGGGGTTAAGTTATAAAGTGTGTAGTATAGTCACAGCCATTTGATCCTTCAAAAGCTTCTCCTCTTCTAAAGATAACATTGAAACTCTCTAAAGAATTTCTCTCTCAGCAAATGCCAGCTGGCAGTAAGACAGTTTTAATAAAACAGGAATGGGAGCGTCCAAATGTTGGAAATATTTTGTGATGAGGAATTATGTAATTACAGCACTTTTTCTGATCTGTAATGAAATTTAAATGCATTTAGGCCACTTCAAATGGTGAAATTATTACTTCAAGTGGGTAAAACATTTATTTTCCCTTCGTTTATCTTCTATTACCGTCAAGACCATAGACCAATGCATTTGTATCAAATCACTCATTAATTAAGTATTCAATGCCGTTAATGCATGTAATGCAGGATGAAGACCATACTTTCATCAGAACAAGACCTTCCCGGATTATGTACATTAAAGAAAAGCAAAGAACCATGATGGTACTTGCCAAACTATTTTCTAATGTGACCCCATTACAACCCTCCACCAGTTTCTCAAGGACATTTAAGGATAGGCACAAATATTGGCCTTGCCAGGGATGCCCACATTTTGAATTTATAAAAAACGCTTGAAAATTACCGAGACCTCAGATGCCAGCAAAATCAAAACAGCAATAAAGCAACATATTAACATTCAGTATATAAAACAGCCTGAAGGCGTACCTCAAGAAAAGAAACATAGACGTCAACGCCTGGGAGACACTTGCTCAGAAGAAGCCTACTTGGAGGAACTTCCTTATTGAAGGGACAAATTCTTCAAGGGCACCCAATGGCAAAAAGATCCCCTGATAAGGAGCCAGAAAAAGAAACACCAGCGATCTAGAGACCAAAGACCGATCCCACCTCCTCAAAACACCTGCTAAAGGTGCGGTCGAAGATGTGGCTCAAGAATCAGGCTCATCGGCCATACAAGAACCCATATAACCCATGACCAGTAGCACAGAGTTTACTAGATTGACAATCATACTCGTGGCGAGTGATCACCAAAAGTTAGTTTGCGTATCACTCTCTCCCCGACCCCTTGCTCAGCAGCCTCTCTCCACAAAGCCCTTCCCCCACCCATTCAGCAGCATCTCTACCCAACCCACCTCTAGAACATACAGTGCAGAAAGAGGCCACCTGGCCCATCGAGTCTGCACCGACCCACCCAAGCCCTCACTTCCACCACAGCCCCGTAACCCAACAACCCCTCTGAACCTTTTTGGATGCTAAGGGCAATTTAGCATGGCCAATCCACCTAGCCTGCACGTCTTTGGACTGTGGGAGGAAACCGGAGCACCCGGAGGAAACCCACGCACACACGGGGAGAACGTGCAGACTCCGCACAGACAGCGACCCAGCGGGGAATCAAACCTGGGACCCTGGCGCTGTGAAGCCATAGTGCTATTCACTTGTGCTACCGTGCTGCCCAAAACTACTTACTCACATACCAATCACTCTTCCCAGGCCCTCTCCCTCCACTCATTCAGATCACCACCTCTCCCCAACTGTACACAATCAGCAGGCCCAATACCAAAATCACTTCCCTCCCCAGGCATGCCAAACCCTATAAACTATGGCTCTGCTCCCACACCAACCACCCCAAATCGGGTCTGCTCTTGCTCAATCCCGCAGTTCCACTTACACCCCTCCAGATCTTCCGAGCCCTGTGGAGACCTGGGCCGGGATTCTCCGAAATTCCGGCCAAGTGTTGACGCCGGCGTAAACACTGGAGTGGTGCACGCCGGCGGCAACGGGCCTCCTGGCCCATCAATTCAGCGGCCTCAGGGGGCCAGCCCTGCACTGCCGGCGTGAGTCCATGCATGCGCACGACAGCCGTCTCCACGCCTGCGCATGCTGGCCGTTTCTGCGCCGGCGCCGAGCAACATGGCAGAGCCCTACAGTGGACCCTGTAGGCCTCCTCCAGAGCTCGGGCGCCCGCCGATCGGTAGCCCCCGATCACAGACCTGGAGGCCCTGGAGCCCTCCCCCAGAGTCTAATCCTCCCGTCCCCCCCCCCCCCCCCCGCCCAGCCCACAACCAGGGCGGCCACCACGGCTGCAGGTCCGAGCTCCCGCCGGGTGGTGCCAGGTTGGAACCACGCCGGCAGGACTCCGCCAGTCGACCATGGAGAATTGCCACGGGGGCCTCTGTCAGCGGCCCCTGACCGGTGCCGCGCCAAGCGCGATTGGCGCCGATTCTCCGGTCGCCGGAGAATCGCGTCCCGGCATCGGAGCGGCGGGAATTTCCCGCGTCAGCACCGATTCTCCGACCGGTGCAGGCCCGGAGAATTCCGGCCCTGGACTCTACTCCCACCTCCCCACGCCAGCCAAACACACTGATTCCTCAAGTGACAGTAGACCATCTCCGTCCCATGGGATGAATGATAGCAGCCAGGTCCATGCTGGTGTGAGGCTGCGTGCACTTGCCCTTGGACCTGCTCCTGGCCTTGTTACTGGCAAAGGTATTGAAGGCTGAGACTCTCTCCTTCCAGCTTTAGCTGCAGTGGAGGCGGCAACTGCCAAGGGGAGGCAGGAGTCAGAAAGAAAATTAAAAGGGCATGATTCCACTATCCAAAAATCAGACTTCTACCAAACAATGGCAACTTCTCATCCCTGAAACAAAAAGTTGAAAACAAAATGTCTGGAATGTTGAAAATTATCCAAAATGCACCAGTCATAGTGTAGGGAAAGCAAAATTTATGGTCCCAATGAATCAAGCATTCCAACCAATTTATAAAGTTTTGCGCATCTTAAAGACGCCTACCCTGATTGGGAAAGCCATTCACATTCTCCAACCTATCTAACAGTGCTATAATTAATGATTATTATTAATCAATCTGGGGCCTATTCATAACATTTCTGCAGCTTTGGTGACACTTTCACTGGTCCAAAACCAAGAACTACCCTGGGTGGGATTTTCCGATTGCGTCTGCCCTGAGACCGGAAATTCTTACCTTTAAATGGTCTGTCAAATTTTCTGTCCAGTCCGCGACAACACCTGTGCATCCATAAAATTTACACAGTAGTATTTTTGGGACAGGATTGCATGCGGACTGGATTATGTGATTTTGTGGTTTGATCTCACCCTTAGCAAGGTTCCACACAACCTGTAGATTTGAAAACTGGGGCTAAAAGAATTCTGCAACTCTAATTCACCTGTTGTGATTTACATTTCTAGTTTGAGGATCATCACAGGGCCAGACATTCAAGGGTGACTTACCTTCAGTGTAGGCATCATCATGATCATGAAGCTGATCAATTGTCTCCATGGCCATAACATAACCATTGGCTTTTGGATTCATTTTTGACTTTTTTGACGGAAATACCTCTGCAACAGCACATTCAGATGCTCGTTCCACTCTCTATTAAAAACAACGCATATCATTTTTTTCCAATTTAAGTAATTCATTAAACAATAACTGACATCATGGATTCAGCTGATTATACTCACTTTAATCCAGTTTTGGATATCATCAGGGTCTATGTTTGGCTGCATATAAACATAACAGCATTGTCAATATCAGTACAATAATTTAGTAGAGATCCTGCATACACTGCAAACCAATTGAATCTTGACACCTTTGCAATCAATTTAGTTCACCAGTGCCAAATTTTGTAAACTAAAATACTTTATTGAGAAAATGTTTTAACATTGTAAAACTGTATTTTAACTTAAGTGATGTCAAATATTAACAAATTAGAATACAGATGAATATTCTTTATGTGTAATGCAATCATAGATTTTGGATGGTCCTGATGTGTTGCTATCAGTGCAAAGAGGAACTGAATCACTAAAACCATATTTTAATCCATCTTCTTGTTGACACCATATTCTGAAAACATAAAGCACTTGGAGTAAAGACCCACATTGGGTTTCATTTAATTCAAGTGCTTTAATTGTGAAGAATCTGCATTGGCTGGCTCCATTCTGGAATCCGTATGGCAACTGGAAATCTGCCTAGGTGCTCTTCAAGCAATTTTAAACATGCAGTCTTCATTATTATTATGTTGAGAGCTCTATTTGTTAAATATTTATCCGTGCTCTCCAAGCAATAGAATTCATTGTAACTTGTAATTGAATCTTGTAATTTTAACCAGTGTTGATAGATGTACTCTCAGTCGTGCTGGTGCAAAGATGATTTAGCATCTGTGAAGTAATTTAAAATATTTATTTTGGTCTAACTAAGTAAACTACGTTCCAATATAAATCATGAGACCATAAGTCAGAGGAGCAGAATGAAGCCATTTGGCCCATTGAGTCTGCTCTGCTATTCAATCATGACTGATATGTTTCTCATCCCTATTCTCCTGCTTTCTCCCCATAACCCACGATCCCCTTATTAATCAAGAACCTATCTATCTCTGTCTTAGAGACTCAGTGATTTGGCCTCCACAGCCTTCTGCGGCAAAGAGTTCCACAAATTCACCACCCTCTGGCTGAAGAAATTGTTCCTCATTTCAGTTTTAAAGGATCGTCCTTTTAGTCTGAGATCGTGCCCTTGGGTTATAGTTTTTCCTACCAGTGCAGACATCCTCTACATGTCCATTCAATCTACGCCTCTAAGTATCCTGTAAGTTTCAATTAGATCCCCCCTCATTCTTCTAACCTCCAACGAGTATAGACCCAGAGTCTAAGAGTAGTGTTGACATCATGGGGAAAACAGCACTGTTGCTTTTATATCTAATTTAGTGACGCTTGATGGACAATGCCAACCAGAAGGGCAGCATGGTAGCGCAGTGGTTAGCACTGTGGCTTCACAGCACCAGGGTCCCAGGTTCGATTCCCGGCTGGGTCACTGCGGAGTCTCCACGTTCTTCCCATGTCTGCGAGGGTTTCCTCCGGATACTCGTTTCCTCCCACTAGTCCTGAAAGACATGCTGTTAGGTAATTTGGACATTCTGAATTCTCCCTTCGTGTACCTGAACAGGCGCCGGAATGTGACGACTTGGGGCTTTCCACAGTGTTAATGTAAGCCTACTTGTGACAATAAAGATTATTATTATTAGGAGGATAGTATTTCTAAAATTGTATTGTGTTTCTGGCATATTGGTGACTTCTTGGTCTGTAGATGTTGAAAACAAGTTAGGAAATCTGGGCTAGCATGCACTCTCACAAAGGGGAATGGTCCAGAACCAAGACTGAGTTTACATTGGTTTTCTGGTAACATGTGCTCTACCTTTTGCAATCCCTGACCAACTCTTAGTAGAGAATCTGCATACACTGCAAACCAACTGTATCTTGACACCTTTGCAATCGATTTTAGTTCACTAGCCGTCTCAACATCAATTTAGATAAGCAACAGTATCCTCCAACTGAACATTCTTCTTCCTAGACATTCACAAGCTGAATCAGATCACCTGAAAATGTGGCATGCTGTTTGTGGTGAATGTAATATGATAATTCACACTATGTCTTTGCAAGCGCAGTAGCGTTATCCGACCACTAGGGGGAGTAGCTCTGGGAATGCTCAGGAGCTTGTACAGGGCTCCACCCTTGGCTCCACCCCCTAGTGCTGCTGTATAAATACCCTTGTCCAGAGTCAGCCTGCAGTTCACTGAGAGTTCATCAACGGGAAACAGGCTGGTTCTGTAGTAAGTCGATTAAAGCCTAGATTCATATCGGAAACACGTGTCTGGTGAATTGATGGTTCCATCAATTTAATCGACTTAAGATAAGAACATTCAAGATCAATCATGGAATCAGCCCTCAAGCCTGGGCGCCTGGAACTCAACCCACAGGATGCAGAGGCTAAAGAAATCTTCTCCCACTGGCTGCGGTGCTTCAAGGCCTACCTGGCAGAAGCAAGCACAGCCAAAACGACAGAGGAACAGAAGTTGAGTCTACTGCACGCGAGGGTGAGCCACAGAATCTCTACACAACTAAACTCGACCGGTTCATATACTGCAGCCTTGCTACGCTGCAAACCCCTCCCCCCTCTCTTCGCCAATCTCACAAAGGACTGTAAACCTGTAGCCACTCGTAGCAGGCGGTATAGCCTGCAGGACAGGGTATTTATCAGAGCAGAGGTCCGAAGGCTTCTCAGTGAGGGGGTTATAGAGGCTGGCTCTGTAGTAAGTCGATTAAAGCCTAGATTCATATCGGAAACACGTGTCTGGTGAATTGATGGTTCCATCACTGTTTGACCCAATTGCTGAGCTTCACATTACAGGTCTTAGTCAGCACCAAGACCAGCTGTTTCCATTTGCAAAACGGTTGCTGATCTCTGCCTTACCTTATATTTCTGCCACTGAAACCATTATCTGTATTTCATTCATCTGTATTCTGCGCTCACCTCCCTTTCCTCCACAAACTTCCTACTTTTCCAAAATAAAGTCACCTTTATTTGGACCTCTTGTCCATCGTGCTGATTTGCACTGACTTACACTGGCTTTCTGAAGGTAATAGACTTAATCTTTTCATCCTCATTTTATAATTCCTCCCATGGCTTTCCCCATTTCATTGCTACAATCGCCTTCAAGCTTATACCTCTCCTGCATCATGCATTTTTGACTTTAGCCTGTGTGAGTGTGTATCCCCCCTTTACTTTGCACCATGGGTTATGTCTTCAACACCCTTTCTAAATACTACTAATAATAATAATCCATTATTATCACAAGTAGGCTTCAATGAAGTTACTGTGAAAAGCCCCTAGTTCCACATTCCGGCGCCTGTTCAGGGACGCTGGAACGGAAATTGAACCCGCGCTGCTGGTCTTGTTCTGCATTACAAGCCAGCTGTCTTAGCCCACTGTGCTAAACCAGTCCCAAAATACTTTGCTACGCTTTTTTCCTTCCTTTCAAAATCTTCTTCAAACGCCATCTTTATGATGAAATTTTCATCCACATCTCTTCAACACACAGCATTGGTTTTCCCTATAATCCTGACCATTTGTGAGGTTCCTTGAAACTTATTTTATAATGTAAAAGTACTGCATAAATTAATTGCTTATGGAGTGTTTTCCTGATTCTTTATAGATTAAATTGCATTTTATCAGTATTTTTGCTTCTGTGAATCAATTTGAATCAGGTCAGCAATTGTACAAGGCAAGTCTAGTATTGCAACATTTCTCCAACCAGACTGTCAGGAGATATTATAAATATTCCTTCTGATAAGAAATTCAGCACAAGCAGAATATTTTTTTCTTTATTCTTTCATGGGATGTAGGCATCACAGCCAAAGCCAGCATTTGTTGCCCATCCCCAATTGCCCCCGAACTGAGTGGCATTTTAAGAGTCAACCACATTTCTATGGATCTAGCCACATGTAGGCCAGCCAGGTAAGGAGGCAGATTTCCTTCCCTAAAGGATATTAGTGAACCAGATGGGTTTTTAACAATGATTGACCATGGTTTAATTGCCATTATTAATTTCAGATTTTTAAAAATTGAATTCAGATTTCACCATCTGCAGTCGTGGGCTTCGAACCCGGGTCCTCTTAAGAGTTCCTCAGAATTCAATTTATAAGATGTGGTCAGATTAGGTAAATTATTAATGCATTTTCATGAGAAAAAGATGTAAAAAGCATGAACCGAACAGTGGCAAGCTGACAGTTATGTGTTCCCTGCAGTGCTGCTGCTGGCAGTAATTACTATTCTCCAATACATACTCACATATAATTGCTTACAATCCTATCTATCTTCTGAAAGTAACCTTTATTAATCTAATAGCTGTCCATTTGGAGTACTATATTAGAGTGCGGTAGCCATCTGACTGCAGTTAGTTCCCCAAACATTTTTTAAAATTTGTTTACGGGATGTGGGCGTCGCTGGTTAGGCAGCATATATATGCCCATCCCTGCTGTGCCTCATTACCTGAGCCATCCGAACCTCCTTGACTCACTAATTCAGTCAATTTTTTCTTTTGCCTGAACATCTTGTACCAATTCTCAAGGTGTGTTTCCTCAGAATCGAGCATGGCTCCAAATCCAATATGACAGTGATTTGAAATGCCATTTGACACAAACCAGTTCTCTTCCTGGGCTGCCCCGTAACTTCAGGGCCAATTCTGTTCTGCACATCAAGACAGGGCAGGTGTGAGATTATTTCTACAGGGACGTGTAATCAGAGTACCGAGTCGGCTTCCAAATCTCTGAAGATGAAATGAGAGAGAAAAAGCAAGGGAAATTAAGAGTCAAAAGACCGACAGAGAGGAAAGAAAGAGTTTGACAGACACGAGTGAAAAAGAGATTTACATTTATATAGCCACCATACTATTCACAACCTCAACATGTCCCAAAGCGCTTTGCTGCAAAAGAGGTACCTTCGAAGTGCAGACGCTGTTGTGATGTAGGAATTACAGCTGTCAATTTACGCACAGCAGTCCCACGAATAGCCATGGGATAAATGGCCTAGGGAGAACTCCACTATATTTTTGGAAATCGTGCCATGGGATATTTATGGTCACATGGGAGAACAGATTGAACCTAAATGGAGAAAACGAATGGGAGAGGGGAGACAGAAGGTGAAGGAAAAGCCAGTGGAGAGAATGTGAAAGAGGGAGCAAAGCTTACGGTCGGTTCTTTAACATGGTGAGCGGGAAGTTTGGGCAGAAAAAGTTCGTTCTTTTTAAGTCTGAACAAACGCTATAACTTCTTTAAAAGTTGATGCGTGACTGAGGTAAACAATAATGTAATTACCTTGGGCCCATGCTTGTTGTGAGTGAACCTCTTCCACTGGAACAGCTCCGAACGGCGGCGCTCCATCTCCGCCTCCTGCACAAACATGGCCACCTCCATGCCGCGCTAGGCATACTGGGAATTGTAGTTCGCAGCTCCCGAAACCCAATCACCACCCATGGGTGGAAACATATCAACAACTACAACCCCCATGGGTCATTGTGCCCAACGCCTGGATGCGCCGCAGACTCTGTTATCGCCATGGCAACGACCAACGGCTGTTTGGATCCACCGAAAACAAAGCCAAAATCATTACATTTAATTCGCAAAGATGCTCATGAGAATAACATTGAAACATATTGGGGATAATCTGTTTTTTTATTGAATTAAAGTGATCTGTATTTTATACACTTTAGCTTGGCTCACTGAGTTACATGGTTCTAATCGGTGATGTTAGCACTGCTGCCTCACAGTTCCAGGGTCCGGGGTTCAATTCCACTGTGTGGAGTTTGCACTTTCTCTCTCGTGTCTGCCTGGGTTTCCTCCGGGTGCTCTCGTTTCCTCCCAAAGTCCAAAGATGTGCAGGTACATTGGCCACTCTCTTGAGGTCTACCAACAAAATAGAAGAAACAAACTTAGGGACAAAGTAAAAAAGGGCCACTGCTGTGAGAGGCACTGCCCGAAGATAACAAAGATAGAACTGTACAGCACAGTACAGGCCCTTCGGCCCACAATGTTGTGCCGAACTAGTCTGAAACCAATATCAAATCAACCTACTCCCGATCATTCTAGTGCACTCCATATGCCTATCCAATAACCGCTTGAATGTTCCTAAAGTGTCCGACTCCACTACCATAGCTGGAAGTGCAATCCATGCCCCAACCACTTTCTCAGTAAAGAACCTACCTCTGACATCAAATAAGAGTGGAAATAAAGCGGTTAATAAAGCACCCCAACCCCTCTGGTACACACCGGCACGGATGGCCTTGATGGTGCCCATGGACACTGTATGCTCCCTTTCCACGGACAACCGGCCACGAATGTAGCTGCGTAAGAGGGGCAGACAGTCTGGCCGGACATCTCCCTCGGTTGCCCCCTGCGTGGACCTATAAATGGCGCGCTTCGCCAGGCCCAGGTTCACAAGGAGGTCCTCCGCCTTCCCTGCCCACTCCGCAGCGGGTGACCATAGACCAGGAGCATGACGGCATGGTAGCACAGTGGTTAGCACTGTCGCTTCACAGCTCCAGGGTGCCATGTTCGATTTGCGGCTTGGGTCACTGATTGTGCGAAGTCTGCACGTTCTGCCTGTGTCTGCGTGGATTTCCTCCGGATGCTCTGTTTCCTCCCACAGTCCTAAAATGTGCAGGTTAGGTGGATTGGCCATGCTAAATAAAAAGAAAGAAGAAAACCGCTTATTGTCACAAGTAGGCTTCAAATGAAGTTACTGTGAAAAGCCCCTAGTCGCCATATTCCGGCACCTGTTCGGGGAGGCTGGTACGGGAATTGAACCGTGCTGCTGGTATGCCTTGGTCTGCTTTCAAAGCCAGCGATTTAGCCCTGTGCTAAACCAGCCCCTAGTGCCCTTAGTGTTCACATAAAGGGTAGGTGGGATTACAGGGATAGGGTGGTGTGGGCTTAAGTAGGGTGCTCTTTCCAAGGGCCACTGCAGACTCGATGGACTGAATGGCTTCCTTCTGTACTGTAAATTCTATGATTCTATGAGACTGAAGTGCAAACAGAACTCGAACAAAAGATTGGTAGGAAAACTAAAAAGGGGGTGCAGTCTATAACACGTAAGCACAGTAAGAAGTCTAACAACACCAGGTTAAAGTCCAACAGGTTTGTTTCAAACACGAGCTTTCGAAACACGAAACCTGGTGTTGTAAGACTTCTTACTGTGTTCACCCCAGTCCAACACCGACATCTCCACATTATAACACGTAACATAGACATGGTCCACATTTCAGTTCTGGCAGCATTTCTCTTGCAGAGGGATAGCAGACATAATGGGACGAATGGCCTCCTTCTGTGCCATTCTAACCAATGATTCTGCCTCCACTGCACTCTACAGCAGTCCATTCCAGTTACTAACCACTGGCTGAGTGAAGTCTTGCCTCAATCGGTGCTCTCTGTTTCTCAACCCTCTGCCAATGGAAATGGTTTCTCCCCATCCTCTTCTTCTCTCACTACTCATGTATTTGCTTTGTTTGGCCCCTTGTTCCGCACTGTAACCAATCACTGTTTGTCAATGTACTGTGTCTGTACGTTCCCTCGGCCGCAGAAAAACATTTTTCATTGTAGTTCAGCACATGTGACAATAAATCAAATCAAATCGTGCCAGCAGTCCGCTTCGATGTCCACCACGTGGGAGGCTGCGCACGTCCTTCGGAACCGCGGCAAGCAGAACGCCAGCTCCCACTCCCAGGGCTCCATTCCCAGACCGCCGCGAGAAGGCGCGCCGGCTGCTGCGCATGCTCGGAGGGCTCCATTCCCAGACCGCCGCGAGAAGGAACGCCGGCTGATGCGCATGCTCCGAGGGCTCCATTCACAGACCGCCGAAGGAGCGCCGGCTGCCGCGCCTGCTCCGGGGGATCGCTCGGAAGTCCCCGGATGACGTGCCAAAGCCGATTCTCACATGACAACGGGAAGCTTCCGGCCGTTGATGATTAGCTGGGCGCTCGGAGTGGTTGCTGGGATATTTCGGTGACCATGTGCAGGTGAGGTATCTCTTTATTAGTATGGCTGCTGGTGTTTCCTGTAGGATATGTACTTACATCGTCAGGGCTTTAAAAGTAAGCCGAATACATGATATCTACAGCAGACCCACTCCCAACCCTTCCATCAGGCTGGAGTTTGTCCCGGATGGTCAGATTGGGAGCTGACCATAGTCAGTGGAAGTTGGTGAATTTTGCTCGCTGCAGCTCACTCCGGAGCTCTATATATCGCACAGATCACTGACAAAAAAAAAACCTGAAATAGGAGCACCACATCGGTTTTGAAATCTGCATATTTCCTATACGTTACTGCTGTAACATATTGATATAACCAGGTAGATTAGTGTTTGAAAGTAACTGGATCAAGTAACTAATCTAGAGTCCGTAAATTCAAATGCCACTTCTGCAGTTTGAGAATTTGAACTTTGTTAAAAGAAGCCAGATCATAGGAAAAGCTCAACAGGTCTGGTAGCAGTTATCAGCGAACATGATTAGCCAATAGTGTTTAAAGTCTGCCAAGTGGCAAACTTAATCCACGTTTGGAAAGAAAGGTTCAGACTGTAACTGAAATGTGTTCATTAATTGCTGAGATTGTTAAGAATATTAGTTTGACACTTAATTATTTTCTGCAGGGACTAAAAGGGGTCGAATAGATTTGCCATTTAAATAATTTCCATTGTATGAGTCTAAAAGATATTTGTTCTGGTGGATCAGGCGATGAATATGATGCAATCTCAGGTACATAGGAGCCAAAGGCATGTGAAAGTTAATAGTTATTTTATTCATGTTCTTGGGATATCTCAAGTGCTTCACAGCCAATACATTAATTTTGAAGTTTGCAGGCAAATGCAGTAGTCAGTTTGTGCATGACTAGGTTCCCCAAACAGCAATGTGATAAATGACTACTCAGCCTGCTTTTGGTGGTGCTGGTTGAGGTGTGATTGTTGGTACAAGGGGTTATGGGGAGGAGGCGGGAGAATGGAGATGAGAAAAATATCCACCATGATTGGTGGAGCAGACTCGATGGACCAAATAGCCCAATTCTGCTCCTTTGTCTTATGGTTTATGGCACAGAAATTAGCAGAACACTTTGAAAAGCACTAAAGAAATAAAATTTCTAGCTCCACCTCTCCACATTTTTCTGAAGTGGACAGAATATTACTGTTGTTGCCTACTTGAGCTCCATTTTAATAATGTTCTCATTTCTGCTTGAGCTTTGGAAGAGTTAGAGCATTGCAGTCTACAAGTATTAATATTTAGTATTTAGATTTTGAATTAGCTGTTCAAATAGTTACTAACAAGCAGTCCTATCCACACTTCTTTTTTAAAAACTATATATTTTAAAATTTTAGACTACCCAATTTGTTTTTTCCAATTAAGGGACAATTTAGAGTGGCCAATCCGCCTAGTGTGCACATCTTTGGGCTGTGGGGGCGAAACCCACGCAAACACAGGGAGAATGTGCAAACTCCACACAGACAGTGACCCAGAGCTGGGATTGAACCTGGTGCCGCGGTGCTGTGAGGCAGCAGTGCTGTCCACTGCGCTACCGTGCTGCCCCCCTAACCACACTTCTAGCACAGAATTTATGTTCCATGAATACTTTACTGTCGAGGCTGGGTCATTTAGCATGTTCAAGATTGAGATGGACAGATTTTTAAAAATGTTTTTGATTTTCACATTTTTATGTTACGCATTCCAGTTCACACTTTAAGTTTACAAGTTTCATTACCGTGCATAGTATTGAGCAAAGCAGGCAAAGAAAAATTGCAAATTACAAGTGAGTGATAATCCAAAGAAGAGCGAGAAGAAAACAAAAACAATACACACAAACCAGGATGATTATACATATTTAATGTTCTCTCTCTCTCTCTCTCTCTCTCTCTCTCTCTCTCTCTCTCTCTCTCTCTCTCTCTCTCTCTCTCTCTCTCTCTCTCTCTCTCTCTCTCTCTCTCTCTTCCCCCCCCCCCCCCCCCCCCCCCCCCCCCAACAAAATGTGCCTGTGGGCCCCCTTTGGCCACCCTGTCTTGCCCAGTGTGTTGATGCTTCCCACTGCCTTTTCCTGTTTGCCCTCAGGCCTGTCTCCTGTGGCTATGTCACTTGGGTCACTGTCTGTGCGGAGTCTGCACATCCTCCCCGTGTGTGCGTGGGTTTCCTCCGGGTGCTCCGGTTTCCTCCCACAGTCCAAAGATGTGCGGGTTAGGTTGATTGGCCATGATAAATTGCCCTTAGTGTCCAAAATTGCACTTAGCGTTGGGTGGGGTTACTGAGTTATGGGGATAGGGTGGAGGTGTTGACCTTGGATAGGGGGTAGGGTGCTCTTTCCAAGAGCCGGTGCAGACGCGATGGGCTGAATGGCCTCCTTCTGCACTCTAAATTCTATGTTACATCTATGTTTTGCACGTCTTTGGACTGTGGGAGGAAACCCAAGCAGACGCAGGGAGAATGCACACCCCGCACAGACAGTGACCCAAGCCGGCAATCGAACCTGGGACCCTGGAGCTATGAAGCAACTATGCTAACTAACCGCTGTGCTACCATGCCTCCCTCACTCCTGTTCCCTTACCCCCTCACTCACTCTCTCCCCTCCCCCTCCCCCCCTTCTCTTTCCTTTGCGATCCGACTGGTTGCTGGCTATGGGCAGGTCTTGGGACAAGTTGATGACTGGCTTCCACGTGCTGTGGAAACCCGCTTCCGACCCATGGATGGCAAATTTTATCTTGTCCAGTTGGAGGAATTCCGACAGGTCAGTCAACAGCTTTGGGTGGTGCTGCCGATCGCAAGCTGAGCAGCATTCTTCGGCGGGCAATTAGGGAGGCAAAAGCTAAGGCATCGCCGCCCCCCCACCCACCTCCCCCTTCAGTTCTGGCTGATCTGAAACCCTGAAGACTGCCACTTTTGGGCATGGCTCCACTCCCCCCCCCCCCCCCCCCCCCCCCCCCGGACATTGCCTCAAAGAAGGGTGCCCAGAACCCGACAAGTCTGGGCAGGTGCAAAGCATGTGGGCGTGGTTAGCCAGGTCCCCCTGGTAGTGTTCTCATTTGTCCTCATTGACAGTAAGGGTCTTGAGGGTAATCTAGATTAGTCGGGAAGGTGGGGGTCGCGACTCACGGGAGGGTCGGGAGCCATCCATCGTGGCGTTCCTGATCGCGGGAATTCAGGCACAACGGCCACAGCAGCCGGCTTTTAAAAATGCCGGCTCCAAGTGGCTTTAAAAATGACGGCTGTGACCGGCTTTAAAAATGCCGGCACGCTGCACATACCCAGAGAGAAACATCGCCTCCTCCTGGCATCAGCACGCAGAAGATTTTTTTAAAAATTCAATTCAGTCTTCCTGCATCTGTCTTGAAAATGCTCAATGGCTGAGCCTGTAGAACTCTCATTGACAGTGAATTTTAGAGATTAAAAAGATTCACAATACTTTGAGTTAAGTAATTCCTCCTCATCTATGTCTATAATCATCACATTGTAATTTTCAGACTATATCCCACGCCGTAATCCACCCATTTGAGGAAAGCTTACGTTCTGCATATGTTCTGTAGTGTCCTGAGAGAATAATGCCTGTTTCGATTAGGCCATTTCTCATTCTTCGCTACTCTAAACTATAGAATATAAACCCAGGTTTACCGTACATATTAAAAGTACGAGAAAATGGTGGGTCGCGAATGTAGTCCGACTTGGGTCCCAAAGGATGGCCGATTCGTAAAAATGGATCCGGGCAAAAAGTTTGAAAAACACTGGGTTAGATTGGTTATTACATTTTTTAAGGGAAAAGTGAATAAATATTTGAAGTAGTGCAAGATATCGAAATGTGTGATTAGCCCATTGCTCTAGCAAAGAACCAGCACAAGACAGGTGCCTAATAGCCTCTTGCTTCTGTACTGTAAACCTCTGATGTTCTCTAAGAGCATGAAACAGGCTTGGTTCTGCAGATTTACTTCCAAACGTTCATCTGCACTAAATTTTCACAGAAAATCTGCAACTTCTGGCAAACGCTGTTTGCCATTTATTAAAACTGTCAGACTCAATGTTCTTCCCAATCTACCAAACATTCTTGTGTCCCTTTATACAAATAACAAGAAGGACCTTTCACTTCAAATCAATCCAGGACTGGATAAAGAGGAAGAGAAAAACTTTTATCAAGTCCAAAGGGAGAAATTCAACAATGGCCCTAGAGGAATGTAGGAAATGCAAGAGTGAACTTAAGAAAGCAATTAGAAGAACAAAAAGGGAGCATGAAAAATGACTTGTAAATAAGATTAGGGTGAACCCCGAGACATTTTATAACTACATTAAGGGGAAGAGTAGGGCCCATTAGAACCAAGGGACAATCTGCATGTGAAGCCGCAGGACATTGCTAGGGTGTCAAATGAATACTTCTCATCAGTCCTCACGCAGGGAGAGGGTGACGTAGGTACAGAATTCAGGAATTGGGATGGTGAGGACCTTGAGCAGCTTGACATAGGAAGTGAGGAGGTATTTAGGCTTTGACGGGCTTAAAAAAATAAATTTATTGGGGCTCTGACACATGTTTGTAATTCCTCTCTGGTCCGGGGGGGGGGGGGGGGGGGGGGGGGGGGGGGTTGAAGTGACAGTGAACTGGAGAACAGCTAATATTATTCCACTTTTCAAGAAGGGTGGTAGAGATAAATTGGGGAATTAGAGGCCTGTGTAGGGAAACAATTAGAGAAAATTCTGAAGGAGATAATTAATTTCCACTTGGAAAGGCATGGGTTGGTTAGAGTTAGTCAGCATGGTTTTGTGAGGGGGAGGTCATGCCTAACAAATTTGATAAAGTGACCGAGAGTGTGGATGAAGGAAGTGCAGTTGATGTAGTTTATGTGGATTTTAGCGAAGACTTTAACAAGGTCCCACAAAGGAGATTGATTGAGAAGGTTGAAGCACATTCAAGGAAACTTGTCGAGATGGATCCGAAACTGGCAATGATAAATAAGTTTGCAGTTGACACCAAGATTAGTGAAGAAGAGGGTCATAGGCTACAGGATGATATCGATAGGTTGGTCAGATGGGCAGAGTAGTAGCAGATGGTATTTAATCCTGATAAGTGCAACGTGATACACTTTGGAAGAAGAAAGTGACAATGGAGTATGTAATGAATGGCAGGACACTAGGAAGCTCAGAGGAACAGATGGATCTTGGGGTAATTGTTCACAGATCCCTGAAAGTGGCAGAGCGGGTGAAGTGGGTAGTTAAGGCATATGCCTTTATCAGTCATGGCATAGATTATAAGAACAAGGAAGTTTTGCCAGGGCTGTACAGAATGTTGGTTAGGCCACAGCTGGAGTATTGTGTGCAGTTTGGTCACCTCACCAAAGGAAGGAGGTGATTGCACTGGAAGCGGGGGGTGGTAGTGGTACAGAGGGGATTTACCAGGTTGTTGCCTGGGACGCATCTGAACTATAAGGAGAGACTAGGTAGGCTTAGATTGTTTTGTTACGCCACAACTGGAGTACTGTGAGATGTTCTGGTCACATCACTATAGGAAGGAGGCGATTGCGCTGGAGGGGGTTCAGTGAAGATTCACCAGGATGTTGCCTGGGATGGAGCATCTGAGCGGGAATGGGACAACTCATCGCCGCCGACTCATCGCCAGCCCAACTCATCGCCAGTCAACTCATCGCCAGCCCAACTCATCGCCAGCCCAACTCATCGCCAGCCCAACTCATCGCCAGCCCAATAAAAACAGTACAGTCAACAGACTTCTTAACAGCGCTCTGGAGTGAATGGAATCTATTTAAACCAACATTTCAGCACATGACCATTAAGAGCCCCTTTATTCACATTTAAAGAAGAAAATCTGTGAACAGCCTCAAAATAATTATGTTGTGTAATGGACATAAGTAAGGACAAGCTTTTTTCTACAAAGCACCGTAGTATTTCGCCAAACCTTGCAGTGTGACAGAAGTCTTTATTAAATTCTACCTCTCAAACCAGAAATTTCTCATTGTATCTGATTTGTATTGGAGTGTCTGTCTCAGCCGACCAGTGGTAAAATGCAGTTTAGATGCATTTTTCCGTCCGTCTCTGGTTAAATACAATCGTTTTTATATTGGGCACTTTTTAAATAGAGCCAATTTACTGAAAAATATTTTAAAATGTCCTTTGTTTTCTATAGGTTTAAATTGTTTAAATAGATTCCATTCACTCCAGAGTGCTGTTAAGAAGTCTGTTGGTTTAAATAGATTCCATTCACTCCAGAGCGCTGTTAAGAAGTCTGTTGACTGTACTGTTTTTATTGGGCTGGCGATGAGTTGGGCTGGCGATGAGTTGGGCTGGCGATGAGTCGGCGGCGATGAGTTGTCCTAGACCCATCTGAGCTTTAAAGAGAGACTAGATAGGCTTAGATTGTTTTCTTTGGAGCAGAGAAGGTTGAGGACGGATATGATTGAGCTGTATAAGATTCTGAGGGGTTTGGACAGGGTAAATAGGAAGCAGCTATTCCTCTTGGTTGATGGGGTTAATCACAAGCGGGCATGGTTTTAAGGTGAGGAGCAGGAGATTCAGAGGGGATTTGAGAAAAGTTATCACTTATAGGGTGGTGATAATCTGGAATGCACTGGCTGGGAAGGTAGTGGAGGCCAGAAACCTCACAACCTTTAAAAAGCACTTGGATGAGCATTTGAAACACCATCATTTTCAAGGATATGGGACAAGTAAGTGGTATTGGAGTGAGATAGGGTAGTTATTGTTGGTGGACTCGATGAGGTGAAGCGTCTTTTCTGTGCTGTATGACTCTAAGACTTCACAGGTTAATGCAGGCAGTAGCAAAAATACTTGTAAACCTTTCTGTCTTTCTCTCCTCCTTAATAGGCTCCTCAAAACCTACTTTGACCAAGCTTTTGGTCATCTATCCGAATATCTCCTCGTGTAACTCCGTGCCACATTTTGTGTGATAATGCTCTTCGAAAGCACTAAAGTTTAGTAGTGAGACACATCATGTAAATATGAGCTGTTTAATTTTTGGGTATTGCCAGCCATAGGTAAACTCAGCAACATTAATGTCACTCTTATCAGAAGCGTATATTAAATTTGACACCAGAATTTAATTACTTGGGAAGTGATGAATGCTCCCAAAATCTATTTGATGCACTAGAGTATGACAGCAGGAGTAAAGCATAGACGGAGGGAGCTTTCAGTGGGAAATTTTTGCAAGGTCTTTTAAAACTAACAAATCAAGATAACGGATTGTGGTACCTAGACATTACCAAGATTACAAGAGTAACGGTGAATAGGAAGTGAATCAGAAAATAGTACTGGACGTGGATTTCCAGAAGGCATTTGGCAATGTGTCATAGCATAGGTTGCTACACAAAGTACTGTGAGTAGGGGGTGACACATCAGCATAGATAGCTGTTAGTTAATAGGAAATAGAGTAGGAATAAATGACATTTCGTGTTGGCAAGATGTAGGAGTGGATTTCCATACAGATCAGTGCTAGGGCCTCTTTTCATTCCATGTCAATGACCTGGATGAAGGGATCAAATGCATGGTTGCTAAATTTGCTGATGACACAAAGAGACATAGGAGAATAAGCTGTGAAGAAGACATAAGGAGACTGCAAAAGGATATAGATAGGTAAAGTGAGTAGCCAAAAATTTGTCAGATGAAGTATAATGTGGGAAAACATGAACTTATTACTTTGGCAACGTATTATTTAAATGTAGAGAGATTGCAAAACTCGGTACAGAGGGATCCGAGTATCGTGGTATATGAATCTATGCGGGTACAGCAAGCGATTAGGAACGTAAATGGAATGTTGTAATTTACTGCAAAGGGAATGGAATATAAAAGTAGGGAAGATTTGCTACAGTTGTGCAGGCTGTTGTTGAGATCACATCTGAAATACGGTGTACAGTTGTGGTCTTTTTATGTAAGAAAGGATATAACTTTTGGGAGCATTGCAGCGATGGTTCACTTGACTGATTCATGGGATAAAGGGTTATATTGTGGTGAAAAGCTGGACAGGTTGGGCCTGTATCCATTGGAGTTCAGAATATTGAGAGGTGATAATATTGAAACATGCAAGATCCTGAAGGATCTTGATAGTGGATGCTGGAAGGGTGTTTCCCTTTATGGGAGAGACTAGAACACAGTTTAAAACACAGTTTAAAAATAAGAGGTCTCCTATCTAAGACCACGACAAGGATAATTTTTATCGCTTGGTTCTGAAACTGTGGAATTCTCTTCCCCCGAAAGCAGTGGAAGCAGGGTGATTGAATATTTTTAAGGCTGAGCTAGGTAGATTCTTGACTGATAAGGGAGTGAAAGAGTATAGGGGGTAGATAGGCAAATGGAGTTGAGGCCACAATTAGATCAGCTATGATCTTATCAAAAGACAGAGCAGGCATAGGGGATTGAAAGGCCTACTCATGGTCACGATTGGTTTATATATTTATAGTGATCAGGTGACATCACATTATATTTACTATTCTGAAAGTTGTTTGAGGAGGGGTTCTGTCGGAGATAATCCCTCATTTTTTCTTAGACCGTGGTATTTTTTCCTCCTGCAACCTCCAGACTTTTAGAAACCAAGCCTGGTGTCTCCTAATCCCGATTTCCAGAGTTACCTCATTCCCCTTTTTAATATCTGCAGCCATGGTTCTTTATCCCAGTTTCAAAAGCTTTGTAAAGGTTGCTGAGTTTCACAATATCTGTAATAAATGGAAATTTGTTTCATAGTTTCATCATTAAAGGAATTGTAATCTAGCTCTTTTGGTTCTAAGAGTGCTGTGAATGTTGCGAGCTTATCCTGGGATGAACTAGGTACATTGGGGACTGTACATCAAAAGCAGAAAGACTGATGATGACAAAGTAAATAGAAGAAGATATAAATGAAATAGATAAATTCATTAAGAGTAAAAAAAAAGGCAAAAAGTGAAGCCGAACAAACATAGGACTCAAATATTGATAAAGGATGTGTAAATAAAGAAAAGTTAAAGAAAGGAATTAAATATTAATCATGAAAGATGATGCTTCTTGGGGGCTCGGCATTGATGGAGTTCAACTGATGATTGCGGAATAAACTTTAATGTCGGTGAGGTTGACGTAGTTTTAGATTAAACTTATTTTCTGACCAAATGATGGATAAAGTTCATAAATTCACAGGAGAAACATAGAGCTGACAACACGGAATTTCCTGTAGTTTGGGCCACTCCAATGGAGCTTTGTGATGATTTGGGTGGGAAATGCAATTCTTGTTGGTGCAGTAGGTTTGCTCTGCTGAAGTGAGAATAAGGCTTTGTCAGGACAGAGCAGGCATCTTACTCTTCACTTGGCCAGGATGGAGGATTCTTGGAGGTGACACAGACAATTGTCCTGTACCGTGGTGCTGACATCTGTTGCTGATTATAGGCACGTAAAACGCCACTGTCACTTGGTAAAATTGGGTGACAATTTTCACGATGTTAGAAAGTATGAATTTACTTTGGATAAAAGTGGTGTAGAAAACTTTGGATAAAAGTGGAGGAAACATGTAGTAATTATTTGTTTCCCTTTATCTTTTCACAGAAGCTGCATCACAATTGTGTACCTTTCATGTTTCATGCAAACTTCTGGCAGCCGACATATTTAGCAGTCTGCCTGCATGCAGTAAAAGATCTACCTATCCAAACTGCGCACACATGAGGTGTTTTAACCAGAAAGATGAAATTAATCCTCTCCGGTGTTGTGAATGGATGTCGCCATGGTAAATTGATTGAAGTAGGACGGAATGGCAGTAAAAGCATCAACATTCCTGGTTGTCTGCTTTATACCCGGACAGGCACAGTTCCACATCTGACTCATGATACACTCAGCCTTATAGAAGGAGTTCCTGAACCTGTGCACCTGACATTATCTACACTGTATGTGCAAGTATAAAACACTTTTTTCTTTTGCCCTTGGGTTTAATGCAAATATGGTCAGTACCTGGTGAAATATAACAGTATCCTTCTGTCGAATACAAGTTCCAGTATTTAAAGATCCACGTTGACATGGGTTGGATTAATTCAAGTGTGTACATCAAAAGAAGTTCCTTTGCCTTCAGTTCGAGAGTGAGTCTGGGAACTCTGTATATGCACTGTGAGACCATTTATGTTTACTGCATATTGCCCTGGTGTCAGTGAATGATGCCAGATGTCCTATGCCTAGCTTTATTGTAATGTTGGTTGAAATACCTGTATTTTCCGCTAACTTTTAAGAATATTTAAAAGTAAGATGCCAGGTTTTGTAAGACTTCTTACTGTGCTCACCCCAGTCCAACGCCAGCATCTCCACATCATCTGCTCTAGGAAGGAAGAAGACTTTTGGAGGAAGACTTTTCTGTATGATCTCAGCTCTTGGCTGCATGGATCAACATAATCATTATTCAATAAATTATTATAGAATAAAATAGGTTATGTGCTTCGTTCAGCACTATTGTTACTATGATTTGTAGTAATGCAAATGCATATATGCTATGGGTTAATGAGTAAATTATATTTACTGACTTGCCTCTGATTTAATGAGTTAATCCCTCACACTGATTGAAATTGTGAGTTGAAACCTTATTGAGAATGTTGATGGCGTTCAAGCCAGTAGACAAAGGAGGTCTCCAACTGGTTGGATACACATTCTGGTCACCCAGATGAAGTACAAGTATTTTGATCTGTTGCACCACCCAGTTCATCTTCCTTTATTACATTTATGCCATAAACCACTGCATGATCAGTCGCTGTCTGTTCACTTGTTATATTTTATAGTGTTAATAAAAAACATCTCACCAAGTTTGCAATAACAAGATTGTGATTTTTAACCACTGCATCTTAGCTTACCAAACATCATAATGTTGTTTATTTCCGGTATTATTCGGTGCATAAATAGTATTTGTTTATTTTTATTCCCCTCAGGGCTGAGCACCACGAAGTTCTGGAGCAGTATAAACAAGGCATCGGAAAATTCATAGGTATTCATTGTGTTCTGTGGGCCAACATGCTATTCCCCGATTCACACCAGAATATGTTTCAGATTGTCCACATCATTTGTACATGTCTAGTTTTATGATTCGTGTAGCATGTTATTCAGCAGTATCCATAAATACTGTGTTGATGCAGGTAAATCTTGTAATAAATAGTAAGAAGTCTTGCAACACCAGGTTAAATTACAACAGGTTTGTTTCGAATCACGAGCTTTCGGAGTGCAGCTCCTTCATCAGGTGAGTCAGGTTGTAATAAATAGTTCAGGGGCGGCCAAACCCTGGGTTGTGAGCCGCTATGTGGTTCTTTCACATACATTGTGGCTGATTCCTTTTATTCCAGTGCAGTTGCAAAATTCCTTTTGTAGTTTCCTGCCGTCTTGTATAGGGCATGTAAGCATCATTGCCACTTTCTCCAGCTCCCTAACCCATCCTCTTGCTGTTGATTGCTAACTTGCAGCACTGTCTGGAAAGTGAGGAAGCAGTTTAATATAGATCAGGAATGTAAGACTATTGTATTGGAACATAAGTGCCCAAGTTGAAATTTATTGTTCAGTAGGAGGTTACAACGTCTTTTCAAGTAAAATCAATTCTTTTTTAAACCTCTTGACCGATTATCCACATTGGAAGAGTAAGTGGTGCGCATGTGCTAGCCCTGATGTGTGTCAATGAAGCAGATTTGTTTTTTCCATGATCTGAGTTTTGTGCAAAACAAGTCTGGAGGATAAGGGAGAAAAAAAGCAGGTTGAAGGAAGTCTGGAAAATTAGAAAGGAAAATACTGAAGCTGAGCGTTTAGAAGAATAAGAGGTGACTTGTTTGAAACATGTAAGATCCTTAGGGGTCTTGACAGGGTCGATGTGAAGATGTTTCCTCTTGTAGGCAGATCTAGTACTAGGGTCCACTTTAAGAATAAGGGTCATCTATTTACGACAGAGATGAGGGAAAAAAATACTTTTCTCAGAAGGTTGAGAGTCTTTGGAGCTCTTCTTCAAAAGGCGTTGGAAGCAGAGTCTTTGAATATTTTTAAGGAAGAGGTAGATAGATTCCTGATAAGGAAGGGTGTGGAAGGTTTTCGGGGATAAGCGGGATTGTGGAGTTGAGGTTGCAGCCAGAAAGCCATGATCTCATAGAATGGCGGAACATGCTCGAGGAGCTTGGCTCAAGTTGTATGGTCATAGGTAATAAAAATTTGTCTGTAAACGTTGCCCAGGACTTACAGCTCTCGAATGTCTGAAGATTATTATATGCAGCTCTGAGGTTCAGAAAGTTTGACCACCCTTGGAATAGTTAGTTATTAATGAATCCCCTTGCACTATATAAAAAAAAATTCAACAAATTGAAAATGAGCACAGGTAAAAATGCTAGAAATCGGAAATAAAGAGAAATTAAGTCTTGAAACCCTAGTCTTCAAATATGCATTTTCGGCAAATCTGTCTGACACAATATTAATTGTTTTAAGTTTCAATAAATATGTATGTTCCACTTCTAATCTTCTAATCCCTCTCAAGTTTTACTCCAATGAATTTTAAGATTTATGTTGTCACTAAGTAAAACTTTTGTTTTGGATACGTTTCGACAACACTAATGCCACTATACAAATTCCAGCGCACTCCCACAATGTTTTAGCTTGGTTATTGATGGTTTCAGAGTTTACTCATTTGATCAATTTGAAAGAAGTTATTTATTTTAGTCTGCTTTATGACAGGTATGCCAGACTCAGTTCTGTATTGTTCTTTGCATGACCCAGCCAGTCGATGTCCATCAGGATACAACACAAACAAAGTAAGTTAGCTATGAGTGTAGAAGCACAATTTAGCTGATACTTGACGGTTTTTCATGCCTTGCTTTTATTTAATTTGTTTTCTAAGCTGTCAGCAGTGCTGATCGTTATTACTACAGTTCGATTTGACTTGAGAACAACATGCTCATACCAAAATTGCAGAATGCAGTATTGATGCTCTCGTGTTCAAAAGCAATATTTTCATCTATTTAAGAGCCCTTACAATTGGAGTTCCACCATGAATTTACTTCATAAGATTATTCTGAGATTGATAATTGCTTCAATGCTGAATGGTTGTATGGGGACTGTAAATGGTAATCATAGAATTATAGAATTTACAGTGCAGAAGGAGGCTATTCGGCCTATCAAGTCTGCACCGGCTCTTGGAAAGAGCACCCTACCCAAGGTCAACACCTCCACCCTATCCTCATAACCCAGTAACCCCATCCAACACTAAGGGCAATTTTGGACACTAAGGGCAATTTATCATGGCCAATCCACCTAACCTGCACATCTTTGGACTGTGGGAGGAAACCGGAGCACCCGGAGGAAACCCACGCACACACGGGTGGGATGTGCAGACTCAGCACAGACAGTGACCCAAGCCGGAATCGAACCTGGGACCCTGGAGCTGTGAAGCAATTGTGCTATTCACAATGCTACCGTGCTGCCCCCAAGTAAGATTGGCATCAACACAACTAGGGTGAAGGGTCTCCCATATTTCTGGAACAGTACCCAAAAATGAATGATCTCATCGGGAAGAAAAAAGTAAACTGAGGCAGGGTGAGGAGCTGTTGGTGGGAGGAAAGTAGGCAATATTAAATTGCAAATCTGATGTTACTGAATGTAGAAATGTGAAGAAGGTGGAGTCTGCATAATATGATTTAAAATTGTAGTTTTAAAAGTAACCAGTTTTTTAATCCCGGAATAATTTGTGAAATTTTTAACATTAAAATCCTGTACAAATCCATTTCTTACATTTTTTTGGTGCCTTATGAGCTAATGCCTCTTTTGTTTCCATCATTCCAACTGAAAAGACCGTATCAGTGTGGGGTGGAGGTGGGCGAATTGAAATAACGTTGTCAAAGTTCATGGCAATCCAACAAGCCTTCAGAGCCGATTGGTACCAAAGCATGGCAGATGGTGAAACTCTGCCTCCAGGAGCTTCAAGGAAAAGGGTAAAGAAATCAGTGGATCGTACTCTGTGCTTCTTGGATGAGTGCCTCAAGGTGCATCAGAATTCAGAGGTAAGACATGACGGCAAGAAGGTCCTTAATGCATCACATCCAGAAAGGAAATCTCTCTATAGCAAGATCATAAATGTTTTTATAAGACTTGCAAATAGAAAATTTTCCTCACGTTGTAGGTTTGAAGCACAACTTTGACAATATTATAATTTTTTGATTGCCTTTTCAAAATTAGTGTTTTTAAATGGTGAGAATCCTACATAAGATGTTCCTGACAACAAAGAGTATTCCACGAGTAATGATAATGACTTGACTAATGCAGGCCTTCTCTAAATGTGGCTTAAACATCATATTCAGCAACGTCTTATGTGGTATCCTAATACAGTGACTGCAGGGGGGAGGGGAGAGAGAGAGTGTATCTTATGCCTTGAATGCCCAGTGATGACTGTTTTAAAATCGGGGCCCCATTTACATTTTTCTCCTGCGTTTCCTGGCCAACCCTGTCGACAGGAACTCTGGCACTAGAAGACCACAGCCTGTGACCCTTGGGGCTGGGGTACCAGTCACCTATTCCAGCAGTGAGAAGAGATTACAATTGGCAGAAGCATGTTAGTTGTTTCCTTGCCTGGGAAAATTATGCACTCTTGCTCACGAGTCCTGAGGAAACTCAACCAGCAACTGTTAAATGTAAATTGGACTCTCAGTTTCACTGTGGGAGCCTGATTTAGAATCATAGAATTTACAGTGCAGAAGAAGGCCATTCAGCCCATCAAGTCCGCACCGGCACCCGGAAAGAGCACCCTACCCAAGCCCACACTTCCACCCTATCCCCATAACCCAGTAACCTCACCCAACACTAAGGGCAATTTTGGACACTAAGGGCAATTTAGCATGACCAATCCAACTAACCTGCACATCTTTGGACTGTGGGAGGAAACCGGAGCACCCGGAGGGAACCCACGCACACATGGGGAGAATGTGCAGACTCCGCACAGAGAGTGACCCAAGCCAGGAATCGAACCTGGAACCCTGGAGCTGTGAAGCAATTGTGCTAAACACTATGCTACCGTGTTGCCCACGGTAGTTTTAAGCATGTTGATAAACAGTCCCATGTCTCTAAACTAGAACACTTGCAAACCATACAACCTGCCACTGTTAAAATGGCTGCAGTTACATATGCAGCAAACATACAAGTTCGCTAATACAAAGAACAAAGAAGAATAGAGCACAGGAACAGGCTCTTTGGCCCTCCAAGCCTGTGCTGACCTTGCTGCCCATCTAAACTCAAATCTTCTATACTTCCTGGGTCCGTATCCCTCTATTCCCATCCTATTCATGTATTTGTCAAGATGCCCCTTAAATGTCACTATATTAAAGTTTTAGACCAATACGCCTCTTCTGGCTGAAGTAATTTTGTTGAATCTTTAAAATAGTTATGATGGAGGAGTTACTATAGAAACGATGCTTGCTGGTGCTTCTGGTTTGTGAGAGTATGAATCCCATGATTGAAGTGAAATGGTAAACTTGGCCTACTTAATGTTGCTAAATGGATATGTTGTAAAAGTAGCTGTTAATTATATATTTATGAAGTGTACGACAAAAAATGAGATACCTATTGAAAAGAACACAATACATTTCCTAATATTTGAAGACAGTAAGAAATAATTTAGAATGCTAATTAGAAGCAACTTTGTGACAGTAGGGTAAGTCTTATAGAGCTAGGGTTTCGGATCTATTGTGATAGGGTTTCTTTTAAGTTTACGTTTGTTTTTGAGTGCAAAACCTATCAGTGAGGGGATGTTAATTCTGGACCACATTGTGTTGAGACAGTCATTATTAGTATTGAGCACTCTTGGGCCAGGGTGGCAAATGAAAGCTTCCTTTTTGCTCCAAAAGTCTCTTCTGATGCACAAGCTTCGAAGAATATTTAATACTGCAGCAGCATGCCAGTTTCTCATTTCCCACACTGATTTAAGGACGTTTGTGTGACCCATGGTAAATAGAAAAGAAAATAATTTTGGGAAAACCGATAGATTTAGACTGAAGTTGCTCTTGATGTGTGACATCCAGCCATTGGAGGCTGGTAACCCTAGTACCCTGTACAGTAAGCAAACACTTGTGTAGCACTGCTTTGTAAACCAGGTGAGAATAGATTATTTTTTAAAAAAAATTAGAATACCCAATTTTTTTTTCCCATTTAAGGGGCAATTTAGCATGGCCAATCCACCTACCCCGCACATCTTTGGGTTGTGGGGACGAAACCCATGCAGACACGGGGAGAATGTGCAAACTCCACACTGAGAGTGACCCAGGGCCGGGATCGAATCTGGGTCCTTGGCGCTGTAGGCAGCAGTGCTAACCAGTATGCCATCTTACCGCTCAAGGTGAGATTAGATTAAAACCGGTTAGTCATAAGAATGTAACTGTGCCATAAATCAAACCAAATTGTCCATTGCTATCACAACAAGAACAGAGGATGCTCAGCAGGTCTGCCAGCATCCAGCAGGAGAGAAAGAGAGTTAACAATGTGTATTACAGTGATTGCTTGTGAATGGAAGCACTTTTAAACTTTGACATGGAACTCTGCCTATGAAGGTGATGAAAGCTGAGAGCCAATAATTTCAAAGGAAATTGGATGGGCACTTGTAGGAAATAAACTTGTAGGGCTACAGAGCTAGAGCAGGAGAATGAGACTGAGTTGCAGTAAAGAGGGTTGACATAGATTCCAATGGTCTCCGACTTGATGATATTTTCATTGTAACATATTATTCCTCAATAACTAATGCATCTTAAACTTTCAGCGAACACTTTTTAAAATAGAATTGCAATGAGCGTTTAAAGCAAACAGCTTTAAGGTTGAAATATTTGAATTTTAGCTTGTCTCCATCTCAGTTAATACAGAACACAAAATGGCATTCGGGGGGAGGAAAATGCACTAAAGGAAAAATAAAGCAATATTGAAACTACAGGCCATCTGGGAAGAGAAAGATTAATATTTTAGGCATATCCTTTCATCAAAATATAAATGCCCATTAAACTGGAAGAAAAAATGGTCAGTGCCAGAAGAATTGGAAGTATATCTATGCAGCAGCATGAAGTTAGAACCTAGATGGGAACAATTGGAATCTCGGGTTTTGAGCTTTTTACAGCCTTCAAAGAGATCTTCAATCAGCGGACCCAATTTGACAAATGTGTGTTTTGGAGTTTTCAGTAAATTGTTTGAGACAAAACAGTCGGCGAAATGGTAATTAGTTTGAACCAGAAGTCAATAACTTGAATGGAGAACATCAGTGTGTTAGCTCAAATCGAAAATGGATGTTCACCATGCCAGTTAAACGCTAAAAGTGAGCTAGCAAGCAATTGGCAATTTTTATTGTATATCTGGTGAGAAGGAATGTAGTGAAGATCTAAGATGTTTACCCATAGCTGGTGGGTGGTCGAATAGACACAAGAATAATCAACATTGGGGTTGTTGCAGTGCAAATGGCATTGTGTTTGACCCTGAGAAAACAAACAGTTAAAAACCACATGACTTGTGATGCTATCAATTCATACAGTAGTGAGATTTTCCAGCAATGGAAACCCTTTCTTTCTCTGAGAAGAATGTGAAAATAACTAAAATATTTTTGCTGATTGATTGCATTTGTATAGTGCCTTTTAATGTACAGTCATATACTAAGCTGATTCATGGATGGGCAATAGTAAATGTATGACAAGCGCAGAAGAGTGTTGATTAGTAGGGTGACAAGAAGTTTGGTTTCAGTTGTAGATTCTTGGGAGATTTTTTAAAGTGTAAGGAGATGTGGGAAGGTGTAAGGAAACGACTTCCAGAAAATTAGCCCAGATTAGCTGAAGACTGCCACCTGTGATGGAGAAAGGAAGACGGGATGCACAAAGGCTGGAGCTGAAAGAGCAGTGTTTGAGAAGCAATTATAAGGCCCACAAAAATTGCATAGATGGTGTGGGGCACTGCTATGGACCGTTTAAGGGCGAGAATGTTTATTATGCCACAGGAAGTAGTATCGATCAGCAAGATTGATTGGTGAGCAGGTCTTGAGCCACATTTATAGAGCTTCTTTAGCATAAGGATTTGCAGCCATTCTCATCCTCTTCCTTGCAGAAGGGATTGCCTGTATGTGTTCCAAGATGTTTACCTTGTGTTTCACAATGGTGGGCAAACCTAATGACGGAATCTATCACTCACTTGTGAAGTCTGCTTTACTGCTTTCTATTTTACTGTATGGCTTTCCACCTGTTAAATCAATTTCACCTTCTCTCCGATTGACAACACTTTTAACTTTCTCGCAGGTTTAGCCATAGTCGCAGATTTTGCAAGTCCTTTCACTGGATGATCCTGATGTCTGACCCAGCGCTCCATGATGTCAGGCTCTTGTGTGGTCTAACTGCTCTTTTCAGCGCAGTCATAGGACAGCCTTAAACAAGTTCAGCTAATACAATGTGGAATTTCGGGAGCAGCGTTCTATGGGATTTGCTATTCTGCCAGCAGGAATGGTTGACAACTTCAACATAACTGGAATTTCATGTCACCTGCGTTTAAATCTATCTAATTTCACTGCAGATCCAGTTGCCTTTTGGAAGTTACTGTTAAATTTGCTTGCACCACACTTTTGGGCAGTGAACAATTTATAGGAACATACAACTTATAAGCAGGAGTAGGCCATTTGGTCCTGATCTGCCATTTTCTCTCTCCCTCTTTTTTTTTCTCTCTCTCTCTCTCTCTCTCTCTCTCCCCGCATGCATGCTGAACAGACAACTAACTAATGAATAAAACATTTTCCAGTGAATTCTTTTTGCATAGAACCCTTGTATTGATCCTCTCAGGGCAAATTTGACCCTTTCCAGTTTTATAAATCCCGCCATGTCACTGATCCAGGTCTCCACACTTGGGGGGCCTTGCGTCCTTCCACTGTAGCAGAATCCTTCAACGGGCTACTAGGGACGCAAAGACCAGGACACCGGCCTCTTTCGCCTCCTGCACTCCCGGCTCTACCGCAACTCCAAAAATCGCGTGTCCCCACCCTGGTTTGACCCTGGATCCAACCACCCTCGACACCGTCCCCGCCACCCCCTTCCAGAATTCTCCCAGTGCTGGGCATGCCCAGAACATATGGGCGTGGTTCGCTGGACTCCCCGAACATCTGGTGCACCTATCCTCACACCCAAAGAACCTACTCATCCTAGTCCCGGACATGTGGGCCCGGTGCAGCACCTTAAATTGGATGAGACTAAGCCTCGCACATGAGGAGGAAGAGTTGACTCTCTCCAAGGCATCCGCCCAAGTCCCGTCCTCTATCTGCTCCCCGGGTTCCTCCTCCCATTTAGCCTTCAGCTCCTCCACTGACGACTCCTCCACCTCCTGCATTACCTTATAGATGTCAGACACCTTCCCCTCCCCGACCCACACCCCCGAAAGCACTCTGTCCATCGTCCCCTGCGAGGGCAGCAAAGGGAATCCCTCTACCTGTCGCCTAGCAAACGCCTTTACCTGCAGGTATCTGAACATGTTCCCTTGGGGAAGGCCAAATTTATCTTCCAGTTCCCCCAGGCCTGCAAACCTCCCGCCAATAAACAGGTCCCTCAATTTGCTGATGCCCGCCCTTTGCCACCCCCTAAATCCCCCATCCTTGTTCCCCGGGATGAACCGATGGTTGCCACCCAGTGGAGCCTCCATCGAGCCCCCTGTTTCCCCCCCTATGCCGCCTCCACTGTCCCCAGATTCTTAGGGTCACCGCCACCACCGGGCTCGTGGTAAACCTCTTAGGGGAGAGCGGCAACGGTGCCGTTACCATGGCACCCAGGCTCGTACCTCTACATGACGCCATCTCCATTCTTTTCCATGCCGCCCCTCCCCCCTCCATCACCCATTTACGCACCATTGACACATAGGCCGCCCAATGGTACCCCAGAAGGTTGGGCAGCGCCAGCCCGCCTCTATCCCTCCCTCGCTCCAGGAACACCCTCTTCACTCTCGGAGTCCCATGCGCCCACACAAAGCTCAGAATACTGCTAGTCACTCTCCTAAAGAAGGCCCTGGGGATAAAGATGGGCAGGCACTGAAAGAGGAACAAGAACCTCGGAAGCACTGTCATTTTGACGGACTGTACCCTCCCCGCCAACGATAATGGCAGCATGTCCTAACTCTTGAACTCCTCCTCCATCTGATCTACAAGTCTGGTGAAATTATGCTTGTGAAGAGTCCCCCAGTCCCTGGCCACCTGCACCCCCAGGTACCTAAAGCTCTCCCCTGCCCGCCTAAGCGGGAGCCTACCAATTCCTTCCTCCTGGTCTCCAGGGTGCACCACAAACACCTCACTCTTGCCTAAATTTAATTTATAACCTGAAAAGGTCCCAAACTCAGCTAGCAGCTCCATCACCCCCGGCATCCCTCCCACCGGGTCCGCCACATACAGTAACAGGTCATCGGCATACAACGACACCCTATGTTCCTCTCCACTTCGCACCAAGCCTCTCCACCTCTCTGAGTCCCTCAACGCCATCGCCAGTGGCTCGATTGACAGTGCAAACAACAAGGGGGACAGGGGGCAACCCTGCCTGGTCCCTCGGTAAAGCCGGAAGTACTCCGACCTCCTCCTATTCGTGGCCACGCACGTCATCGGGGCCTCATATAGCAGCCTTACCCTAATGAACCCTTCACCAAATCCAAACCTCCCCAACACCTCCCATAGGTACCCCCACTCCACTCTTTCGAAGGCCTTCTCTGCATCCAGCGCCACCACTATCTCAGCCTCCCCCTCAATCGCCGGCATCATGATGACATTCAGCAATCTCCGCACATTCGTGTTCAGCTGCCTTCCCTTCACAAAACCTGTCTGGTCCTCGTGCACAACCCCTGGCACACAGTCCTCTATCCTGGTGGCCAGGATTTTTGCCAGCACCTTAGCATCCACGTTGAGGAGAGATATGGGCCTGTATGAACCACACTGCTGGGGGTCCTTGTCCCTCTTTAAAATTAACGAGATCAGCGCCCGCGACATCGTCGGGGGCAAAGTCCCCCCTTCCCACGCTTCGTTGAGTGTCCGCACCAGCAAGGGGCCCACTAGGTCCACAAACTTTTTATAAAATTCCACCGGGAACCCATCCGGCCCCGGTGCCTTCCCTGACTGCATCTGCCCAATCCCCTTAACTAGCTCCTCCAGCTCAATCGGCGCACCCAACCCCTCCACCTTCTCCTCCTGCACCTTCGGGAAAGAAAGCCCGTCAAGGAACCTCTCCATTCCCCTCCTCTCCCCCGTTGGCTCCGACCGGTACAGTTCCCCGTAAAAGTCCTTGAAGACCTCATTCACCTCTACCCCCTTCCGCACCACATTCCCACTCTTGTCTCTCACTCCAGCAATTTCCTTAGCCGCATCCCGCTTGCGGAGCTGATGAGCCAGCATCCTACTCGCCTTTTCACCATGTTCGTACACTGCCCCTTGTGCCTTCCTCCACTGTGCCTCCGCCTTTCTAGTGGTCAGCAAATCAAATGTAGCCTGCAGGCTGCGCCTCTCCCCCAACAGTTCCTCCTCTGGTGCCTCTGCATACCTCCTGTCCACCTCCAGCATCTTTCCCACCAGTCTATCCCTCTCACTCCTCTCCCTGTGTGCCCGGATGGATATCAGCTCCCCACGAATCACTGCCTTCAGGGCTTCCCAGACCATCCCCACCTGAACCTCCCCCGTATCATTCACCTCGAGGTACCCCTCAATACTTGCCCGGACCCTCCTACACACCTCCTCCTCCGCCAACAACCCCACATCCAACCGCCACAACGGGCGCAGGTCCCGCACCTCCCCCATCTCCAACTCTATCCAATGCGGAGCGTGGTCGGAGATTGCAATGGCCGAATACTCGGCCTCCTCCACTCTCGGAATCAGTCCCCTACTCACCACGAAGAAATCTATCCAAGCGTAGACCCTATGTACGTGGGAGAAGGAAGAGTACTCGCGTGCTCTCGGCCTCACAAACCTCCATGGATCCACCCCACCCATCTGGTCCATAAACCCTCTCAGTACCTTGGCCGCCGCCGGCCTCCTACTCGTCCTAGAGCTGGACCGATCCAGTGAAGGATCCAACACCGTATTAAAGTCCCCCCCCCCCCCCCCCCCCCCCCCATGATCAGACCCCATGATCAGACCTCCCGCCTCCAGATCCGGGACCCGTCCCAACATACGCCTCAGAAAGCCCGCATCGTCCCAATTTGGGGCATACACACTAGCCAGTACCACCTTCTCTCCTTGTAGCCTGCCCCTAACCATAACATACCTACCCCCCTTATCCGCTACCACCTCCGATGCCTCAAACAACACATTTTTCCCCACCAGAATCGCCACACCCCGGTTCTTCACATCCAACCCAGATTGGAAAACCTGCCCCACCCATCCCTTCCTCAGGCGGACCTGGTCCGCCACCTTCAGGTGGGTCTCCTGAAGCATTGCCACATCTGCCTTTAGCCCCTTCAGATGAGCCAGTACCCTCGACCGCTTCACTGGCCCATTCAACCCTCTCGCATTCCAGGTGACCAACCGGATCAGAGGGCGTCCCGCCCCCCTCCCATGTCGACTAGCCATAGCCTGTCGACTGCCCGCCCCAGGCCAGCACCCCCTGCCCGACCCAGTTCCCACGGCGACAACACCTCACCTCTGTCCCCCCCAGCCCCCAGCAGCTCCTTCCTGACCCTACCAGCAGCAACCCGGTATTATTCAAATATACTCTTGACAAACATCTGTGATGTTACTGATCATGTCCAATTAGAGCTAATGTCAGAAGCAAATGTCTGGTTGTTTTCAAGTGTTTTGAGACAACTCGAATACCTCCAACAATAATTTCTCATGCATTATCTTCTTGTTTACAGCCCTAATGAAATAGGGTTGCTGAACATATCAATCCCCAAGGTGTCCCAATCATTGCTATTGGCAAATGGCTAATACATTTACAATATATGAAACTATCACAATAGAATCAATTGTGAATTTGCTTTTTGCAGCCTCACCATATAGTGCATTACCTAGCTGTGTACAGCCATTTCACCAGGTAGACGACACTGAACCTCACACCATTTACTGTCAAGTGCTGGCTTCACCCGACCAAAGGCCGCCTGCCTTCTCGCCAGCTCTGCAGTTATGTCCTGATGTGTATGAATGACAGCTCCTTCGCACTTCACCTTCTGCCTTTGTTTCGTCCAACTCAGGACCTTCTCCTTGACATGGAATTTGTGGAGAAAAAGTATGACCGTCCTCGCCGGCTTGTTTGTCTTCGGCTTTGGCCTGAGCGACCGATGAGCCCTACTCAGTCAGCCTCGGGTACTCCACCCCCTCAGACAAGCCTGCAATTCTCAAATTCTGCCACCTCGACCTGTTCTCTAGCTGGTCCACCTTGGCTATTAGTTCTTTGTTGGCCTCCAACATCCTCCATAGATCCTCACCCATCGAGGTGAACTGGTCACTATGCTGCGACAGAACCTCCTTCAACTTCTCTCCTTGCTCCCGTACCTCGGCCGATGTCTTCGCCACTGCCACCTTCACATGGGCCATCACCACCTCCTTCTTCGCAACCATCATCTCCTTACGCATCGCCTCCATTTGTTTGGCGAACTGCCTCTCAAACTCTTCAGCTATCACCTTGGTCAAAGTCTCTATTGTGAAGGGCGCGGCCCTGCCAAGCGATTCAGCCTCCACCATCTTTCCTGCTGCCGGGCTGAACCGCTCACTCGTCGAACTTCTTGCCCCCTACTCCCCAGTGGCTTTTTACTGGGTGTTGACATTCCCCTTATGTCTTCTTGCACCAGCTTATCCAAAGACTGCCCCTGCAATATTTTGGGCATTAAACTCCAAAAACCAGAGCCTCGAGCAGGAGCCAACCAACGTACGACTTCCACCTACTTGCTGCCACCGGAAGTCATTTATGTTTCCTCACTAATAACATTCGACAGACTGGCAAAATTTAACCCATCATTTTTTTTCGAAGCCTACTGTAACATTTTCAACCCTCCAAGCCTCGGAAATCATCCCTGTATCCAAGGAGGATTGAAAATTTGTGTATTTGATCTAGACCAGCTGACCATTCTACTTTGAGAATTGTCATTCTTTTATATTTTATCCTCTTCAATATCGCTATTGTCTTCTCCTTTACTCATTCATTGGCAGCATCTTCTCTCATAAAGACAGATGCAATGTACTGATTTATTACCCCAGCCATGCCCTCTGTCTTCATAAGCAGATCTCCGTTTTTTTGTCCTTCACTGCTCTGACATTTCTTTGACTGCCCTTTTACGATTTGTATTGAAACAAAAACTTTTAGGTTCTGTTTTGTACTATTTGTTCATCTATTCCTATACTATCTCTTTGCCCCTCTTGCTCCATTTTTTTAATATATCCACTGTGCTCTCTATGTTCCCAGATAGGGGAGCTGAATAGAATCAGCAGCAAGAGCACAAGCTGATTTGTTTTTTTTTCTTCTTCATTAAGAAAGGAACGACATTTTTTAAATGCCCCCTTTGCTGAGGTAACAGAGGGCAGCTGGCAGTTTAGTAGCTTTAGGTGAAGGTAGGGGGGAGAAAGGGAGGCCGGTCAAAGGAAACATGAACATTTAATGGTTTTGAAGTAATAAAATGTAGTAATCACAAATTTAATTTATGTTGTAATATTTCATAAGAGATGCAATGATATTTGTAAAAGTTGTGTTGCAGAAAATTAAAGCAAAGTTGGTATATTTGATGGGTGTTTGAGTTTAATGTTTATTATTTGTACCAGGCTCTGAAGAACACAGAGATTATAGGTGTAATAGAAGGAGGAGACATTCTTGAAGAAAGACTGAGGTCTGTTAGAGAAACTGTGAAGCGGCCAGTTGGAGGCTTCCTTTTGGATGGGTTTCAGGGAGACAGCCTACACGATGACCCCAAACTGAACTTAATTTCTTCAGTCATAGGAGAACTGCCTGAAGATAAACCCAGGTAAGGGAAAATGCAAAATGTGGCAATCATTGTGTCTTCATTGAACAGATATTAATAAGCATCGGTCACCAGTACTTTTATTTAAAATCAGTCAAGGGGCATCATCAACAAACAGATATTGGCATCTCTATGTCATTTTGAATACTTTTTCTAATTCAACATGGTTTAACCTTGCATCCACTCTGCATCAGGCAGTTGAATATTTGAGGAAATATTTCATCATTGGGGACAATTTATTTTCAATGGCTGTGTTTTAGCTACAAAGCTGTACTTAAAATACAAATCTATTGTGGTAAACTTCCTTAGATCACAGACACGTTGATTTTTCTCCATCCTGTGGTTCTTAGACGGACCCACGACTTAGTGTCTGTTGTGGGTATTTTTACTTTGAGAATGAGTATCACGCCTTTCTATCTTAGTTTCCGTCTCATCTATGTTAAATAAAATGGACCTATGGTCTCTGGAATTTAGAGAAAAAAGAAATGATCTGACAGAATTGTTACAGCACAGAAAGAGGCCATTTAACCCACCATGTCTCAACTGGCTCTCCAAACTAGTATCATAACTTAGTGTCATTCCCTTGTGTTTTCCCTGTACATAGCCGATGGATAAGATAATCTACGGATAAGAGGTTGGCCAATTAGGACTCAGATGAGCAGAAGTTTTTTTACTCGGAAGGTTGTGAATCTTTGGGCTGCTCTGTTGCATATGTTTACGGCTTAGATTAATAACTTTTGGGGCACGACGGGAATCAAGGGATTTGGGAATAGGGTGGGAAAGAACATTGCTTCCATTCATAGAATTTACAGTGCAGAAGGTGGCCATTCGGCCCATCTAGTCTGCGCCGGCTCTTGGAAAGAGCACCCTACCCAAGGTCAACACCTCCACCCTATCCCCATAACCCAATAACCCCACCCAACACTAAGGGAAATTTTGGACACTAAGTGCAATTTATCATGGCCAATCCACCTAACCTGCATATCTTTGGACTGTGGCAGGAAACCGGAGCACCCGGAGGAAACCCACGCGCACACTGGGAGGATGTGCAGACTCCGCACAGACAGTGACACAAGCCGGAATCTAACCTGGGACCCTGGAGCTGTGAAGCAATTGTGCTTTCCACAATGCTACCGTGCTGCCCTCATTCAAGTAACCTGCATCCACCACACTTCTAGGCAATGATTTCCAGACCCAAACCACTTGTGTGAAATTTTTTTTCTCACATCACATTTGCCTCTTTTACGAATCACTAAATCTGTGCCCTCTCATTCTTGATCCTTTTACGAGCAGGATCGGTTTCTCCCCATCTACTCTGTCCAGCCAGTTCATGATTTTGAGCAGCTATCAAATCTCAGCCACCATCTCTTCCTACGAGAACAGTCCCAACTCCCCAATCTATCCTCATAGCTGAAATTTCTCATTCCTGGAACCATTCTTGTAAATCTCTTCTGCACTCTATCCCATGCATTCACACCCTTTCTGGTGTGGCACTCAGAATTGTACGCAATATTCCAGCTGATACAGTAGTCCCCCTTTATAACGCGGGTGTTGGGGTCCAAGACAGCCACCCGCGTTGCATCCGAGCCGCGGATATCCACGATGGGGGTTAATTTTAGAATACAGGGCTACAGAGGGGAGGGGCGATGTGAGACCATGCTGGTCTTGCAGAGGCCCGTATGACCACCTCCTGTGTTCTCTGCTCTCTCCCTCCAATCAGCCGGCAGTGTCAATTTCAGCGGCCAGCTCACTTTGATCCGGAGAGGGAAGCTGCTCTCTCACTGAAACAATCAGCTGGCCGCTGAAGTTGACACTGCCGGCTGCTCTCTCCCTCCAATCAGAGACATTAAAACTTAAAAGTTGGATTGGAGGGAGAGAGCAGCCGGCAGTGTCAATTTCAGCAGCCGGCTGATTGTTTCAGTGAGAGAGCAGCTTCCCTCTCCGGATCAAAGTGAGCCGGCCGCTGAAATTGACACTGTCGGCTGCTCTCTCCCTCCAATCAGCCAGCAGTGTCAATTTCAGCGGCCGGCTCACTTTGATCCGGAGAGGGAAGCTGACAGTTGGGGTCCATAAGCCCCCCCGCTGTATATCGCGAACCGCGGTATTGCGGAGCGCGATATAACGGGGGACTACTGTACCAGCCTCCCCGGACAGGCGCCGGAATGTGGCAACTAGGGGCTTTTCACAGTAACTTCATTGAAGCCTGCTTGTGACAATAAGTGATTTTCATTTCATAACTCGTGTCCTGTACATGTTCAACACAACCTCTTTGCTCTTAATCTCTACGCCATTGTTAATAAAGCCCATTGAGAGCTCCCTGAATTCTGTCTGTTTCAATGAGAGAACTCAATGAGATATTTGCTGAGAGGCTGTTTCCCCTGGCTGGAAAGGCTAGGGGGAAATAGTCGATGGATAAGTGAGTCTACGGATAAGAGGTTGGCCAGTTAGGATTCAGATGAGCAGAAGTTTATTCACTCAGAAGGTTGTGAATCTTTTGGATGCTCAGTTGCATATGTTTAAGGCTTAGATTGATAGATCTTTGGGCTCTAAGAGAATCAAGGGCTATGGGAATAAGGTGGGAAAGGCAGTTGAGGTAAATGATTAACCATGATCATCTATTGAATGTAAGAGCAGAAGTGGATATATTTCCTACCCTGGTTCCTGTTTCTTATGTTTGATGAGCGCAGGAAACATGCTCTGTATATCTTCACACATCATCTTTGAGCTCAATCGTCAGTCTTGGTGCAAGTTACACCTTTTCTGCTCCGGTTTCTGCTCACTCATTTGCATATCACCACTGGGCAGCTAATCTAGAAGCTCAGGCTAACGTTCTGGGTTCAAATCTCACCACAACTGCTGGTGGAATTTAAATTCCATTCATAAAAATCATGAATTAGAACATAGAACATTACAGCACAGTACAGGCCCTTCGGCCCTCGATGTTGCGTCGACCTGTGAAACCACTCTTAAAGCCCATCTACACTATTCTGTTATCATCCATATGTTTATCCATATGATTGCTAATCTCAGTAACAATCATGAAAGTATTATCAATTGTGATAAAAATCTATCTGGTTAACTAATGCGCTTTAGGGAAGGGAATCTGTCATCCTTACTTGGTCTGCCCTATATGGGACTCCAGACCCACAGCAATATGGTTTACTCTTAAATGCCCACTGAAATGACCAAGCAAGCCACTCAGTTTAAGAATAATTAGGAATTGGGAACTAGAACTGGCCTTGCTCGTGACACGGCTCTGGGCGCGCTGGCAAGGCCAGCCTTTATTGTCTGTACCTAATTACCCGTGAACAGCCTATATCTATTTCTTGTGGTGTATTTACATCCATAGTGCTGTTAGAGAAGGGGTTCCAGGATTTTCACCCATAGACGATGAAGGAACCATCATGTTGCAAGTCAGGATGGAGTGTGAGCTCGAAGGAAACGTACAGATGGAGCTTGTTACTCATGTCCTTCTTGGTGATAGAGGTTGCAGGTTTGGGAGAGGGGGGTGATTAGCCTTGGCTAGTTGTTGTTGTGCATCCCTGAATTCTAACTATCGCTGTTACTGTGTCAGTGGTGGATGGATGCCAATCACGTGAGCTGTTTTGTCCTGGATGGTGCTGGGCTTTTTGTTTCGTGTTGAAGTGCATGCATTCAGTACTCATCACACTAAAATAAAAACAGAAAATGCTGAAAATACTCAGCAGGACAGAGAGTATTTGTGAAGCGCAAAACAGAGTTAATGATTCGGGTGTGTGACTTGTCATCAGTCTTTGGGCAAAGATGATTGGCCTCCAACAACCACAATCATCTCCCTTTGTGCTAGGTGTGACTCCAGTCAGTGAAGAATATTCTCTCTATTTCAGTTGACTTCAATTTTACTCGGCTTCTTTGATGCCACATTCAGTCAAATGCTCCCAAATGAGCAGAAACAACTGCTGTCTATGTTTTATGAACATTGCTCTTGTTTCTATTCACTCTCTGGGTCATGGTCAGATTTCAAGATAGGAATAGGATGTTTTACTGCAATTGTACAGGGCATTGGCGAGGCCAGACCTGGAGTATTGTGTGTAGTTTTGGTGTCCTTATCTGATGAAGGATGTTTTTGCGATGTGGAGGAGTGCAGCAAAGGTTTACCATGCTGATTCCTGGGATGCCAGGACTGTCATATGAGGAGAGACTAAGTTGCTTAGGATTATATTAATTGGAGTTTAGAAGAGTGAGAGAGGATCTCATAGAAACTTATAAAATTCTAACAGGGTTAGACGGATAATTCAGAAAGAATGTTCCCCATGGTGGGGGAGTACAGAACTAGGTGTTATAATTTGAGGATAAAGGGCAAACCTTTTGGGACTGAAGTGAGGAGAAAGTTCTTCACCCAGAGAGTGGTGAATCTGTGGAATTCACTACCACAGAAAGTAATTGAGGCCAAAATGTGTAAATTCAGGAAGGAATTAGATATAGCACTTGGGGCACTTGGGTCAAGGTGGGGTCAAGCTATTAAATTTGATGATCAGCCATGATACTGAATGGCTGAGCAGAATTGAAGGGCCAAATAGCCTCTTCGTGCTTCCATTTTCTATGTATGTTCTCTGCAGGTGGCATTAGAAGGCAACAAGATGAAGTAACCTCCATGCCCTTCAACCAAATTATTTTAAGAATGATTGATTATGTTATAATTAGAGAAAAAAGAATTTACCTTTAAGCACCTTGCACATCTGGAGATCTCAAAGTGCTTTACAGTCAGTGTTGTACTTTTAAAAGTGTAACCATTGTTGTAATGTAGGAAATGAAAGACTTGCATTCAAATAGTGCCGATGGCATCAGGTCACCGCAAAGCATTTACAAGCAATTGTTGCTCGTTCTGGGTGAGTGCTTAACACTTGATTTGGCTCTGTTTCGTTACTTAGCTCTGGAGTCGCCAGCTATCGTTAAGATACCGCCACAAGTTTCAAGGTCAAGTTCAAAGCAATAAAACCATACACCAATTAGTAAGTTCAAACAAATGAGTTTATTATAATACAATTATAATACTACCCATGCACACGCTAAGATTAAACTATTCATACCACAAATAAGGTTCCCCACAGTAGGCTATTGCAGAAAATACAGAAGCATGGAATTCAGGGTGATTTAGCAGTTTGGATCAGAAATTGGCTAGCTGATAGAAGACAAAGAGTGGTGGTTGATGGGAAATGCTCTGACTAGTGTCCAGTTACTAGTGGTGTGCCACAAGGATCTGTTTTGGGGCCGTTGCTGTTTGTCATTTTTATAAATGACCTGGAGGAGGGCGTCGAAGGATGGGTGAGTAAATTTGCAGATGACACTAAAGTTGGTGGAGTTGTGGACAGTGCAGAAGGATGTTACAAGTTACAGAGGGACATAGATAAGCTGCAGAGCTGGGCTGACAGGTGGCAAATGGAGTTTAATGCAGAAAAATGTGAGGTGATTCATTTTGGAAAGAATAACAGAAAGGCAGAGTACTGGGCTAATGGTAAGATTCTGGGTAGTGTGGACGAGCAGAGAGATCTCGGTGTCCATGTCCATAGATCCCTGAAAGTTGCCACCCAGGTTGAGAGGGTTGTTAAGAAGGCGTACGGTGTGTTAGCTTTTATTGGTAGAAGAATTGAGTTTCGGAGCCATGAGGTCATGTTGTAGTTGTACAAAACTCTGGTGCGGCCGCATTTGGAGTATTGTGTGCAGTTCTGGTCGCCACATTATAGGAAGGATGTGGAAGCATTGGAAAGGGTACAGAGGAGATTTACAAGAATGTTGCCTGGTATGGAGGGAAGATCATATGAGGAAAGGCTGAAGGACTTGAGGCTGTTTTCGTTAGAGAGAAGAAGGTTAAGAGATGACTTAATTGAGGCATACAAGATGATCAGAGGATTAGATAGAGTGGACAGTGACGGCCTTTTTCCTCGGATAGTGATGTCCAGCACGAGGGGACATAGCTTTAAATTGAGGGGAAATAGATATAGGACAGATGTCAGAGGTAGGTTCTTTACTCAGAGAGCAGTAAGGGCGTGGAATGCCCTGCCTGCAACAGTAGTGGACTCGCCAACACTAAACGCATTCAGATGGTCATTGGATAGGCATATGGACGATAAGGGAATAGTGTAGAGGGACTTTAGAGGGGTTTCACAGGATGGCGCAACATCGTGGGCCGAAGGGCCTGTACTGCGCTGTAATGTTCTATGTTCTAATACTTATCTTAAAGGGAACTGCCGGATCAGGGGACAAGGCCTCTTGCTCTGCGCTGGTCTGCAGACTTCAGGTTGGTACGGGTTAAAAAGGGGTCAGGAGTGTCTATCTCCGGTAGCGATCGTTGTGAGACACTTACTTGCTGGCGGCTGCTGTCCCAAACCTCTCCTCTCTCTGTCAAGGTCTTCTTCGGTAAAAGGCTGGTTGAGAGGGCTGGTCAAGAGAGGAGGGCTGGTCAGGGAGAACGAACTAAGTGTGGGACCTGTCTTTTATAGGTCCTAGGGCTTCGTGCCCTTTTGGGCGGACCCTTTACCTGCTGAAAATCGATTGGGTCTCTTCCCAATCGATTTGTTTGAATCCCCCCAATACGGAGGCTGTTCCTCGGCTACTGGGCGGGCCTTCAGGTGCTTTGTTTTCGAACCCCGCTGGTGCTGGGGTGTCTGGTTTCCCATACACTGTAGCAATCACTTCCCTATTTGTGTCCATTGTCCCTGGGATCGTTCCATTGCTATGTTAACTATCCCGGAGATTGCCTCATTAGTATGCGGAATGTTCGTTTCGGTGCTGTCTGCTCTCTTAGCAGACAGAATACACATTGGCTTGGTGCAGCCTTGCTTGTGCTGCAAACTTTGTCCATTTTAACCTGCAAGCTTTGCGTTCCTCCATTTTGTATTGAGGGAATGGCCAACTTCGGTGGCTACACAATGTAGGAAATGCAGCGTTGTTATTTGTAGGACGTTTCTGTGCGCAATGTAGTAATGGCCAGACAAACCCTTTTTATTGATGTTAGTTGAGGGATAAATATTAGATTTGACATATGGGGAGACTGACTCTTTCTGACATTGGGCCATGGATGTACCTGAGAAATGAGGCTGCCAATTTCAACAAAGCAATGCCTTACAAATGCAATATGTAGGGCAACACGGTAGCATGGTGGTTAGCATAAATGCTTCACAGCTCCAGGGTCCCAGGTTCGATTCCCGGCTGGGTCACTGTCTGTGCGGAGTCTGCACGTCCTCCCCGTGTGTGCGTGGGTTTCCTCCGGGTGCTCCCGTTTCCTCCCACAGTCCAAAGATGTGCGGGTTAGGTGGATTGGCCATGCTAAATTGCCCGTAGTGTCCTAAAAAAAGTAAAGGTTAAGGGGGGGGTTGTTGGGTTACGGGTATAGGGTGGATACGTGAGTTTGAGTAGGGTGATCATTGTTCGGCACAGCATTGAGGGCCGAAGGGCCTGTTCTGTGCTGTACTGTTCTATGTTCTATGTTGGATAACTAATTAAATTGTTTTAGTCGTGTTGATTGAGGAATAAATATTGGCCTGGACACAAGGAGGACTCCCCTGTTTTTTTTTCAAATAGTGTAATGAGATCTGTCTGAGAGGACAGGTGAACCTTGATTTAAAGTCTCACCTGAAAGGTGACGTATCTGACAGTGCAGCTCTCCCTGAGAACTGCATAAGGACTTCAGCTTAAATCAGGCGATGAGGATAGAGTTAGAAAGGAAAAGCAGAGGTTCTAAATATTGGACTTGATTTCACTCTTTCATAGGAAACTTCCATGATTTTGGTAAGTTGATGGTGCATGAAATTTGTTAAAGTCATTGTTGAATTTTCGTGAGAGAAGTTTGTTTATAAGCAAAATTAATCAATGTGAAATATTATTTAGGGTGGTAAATGGTGCAGAGTACATTTCATAATTATTTCAGAAACATGGATCGAGCATTTCCAATATTTCTGTTTCTGTATACTTTTAACCATAGTTATTCAGCAAAGCTAACCGGATTCTGCCAAAATGAGTATTTTGTTGTACCTCATAGCTGTTTAATATTGCAATATTTGTTCAAATTACCACGTCCTCCCCTTCCCTCCCCCAATATTAGGTTGATCCATGGGATTGGAAAGCCAGATGAAGTACTGGAATGTATATCAAGAGGAGTGGATTTGTTTGAAGGTTTCTTCCCCTATCTGATGACCGAGCAAGGAAGAGCTCTGACATTCAATTTTAAATACAAGATGGACCCAGAGACGGAAGGTACCAGTTATAGAATATGTTGTGTTAGTGTGCGGTGCATAACAAAAGTGGTCATGGTCTCTATGGTCAGGGCAGCACGGTAGCATTGTGGATAGCACAATCGCTTCACAGCTCCAGGGTCCCAGGTTCGATTCCGGCTTGGGTCACTGTCTGTGCGGAGTCTGCACATCCTCCCCGTCTGTGCGTGGGTTTCCTCCGGGTGCTCCGGTTTCCTCCCACAGTCCAAAGATGTGCAAGTTAGGTCGATTGGACATGATAAATTGCCCTTAGTGTCCAAAATTTCCCTTAGTGTTGGGTGGGGTTACTGGGTTATGGGGATAGGGTGGAGGTGTTAACCTTGGGGTAGGTGCTCTTTCCAGGAGCCGGTGCAGACTCGATGGGTCGAATGGCGTCCTTCTGCACTGTAAATTCTATGATCTACAGCAGTCCATCGATATTATTATTCATGGCTTGGTATAATGTGTTCTCACCTGCCTTGAGCACCCAGGCTAGGTTGTAGTACTGAGAATACCTGAGTCACTTGCACCGTAATCAGCCTCTGTTTTCTGACCATCACCACGTCAGCTGCCTGATGTGCTTCTGTCTCACCTCATTCACCATCTTATGTGGTGCAGCCTAATCAGAGATACAGCAAATAGAACCTGGAAAATAGGTCTGTGCCATTTATTCAGCATTTATATAAAGATCTACAATCGCAACGAGACTTAGAACATAGAACATAGAACAGTACAGCACAGAACAGGCCCTTCGGCCCTCAATGTTGTGCCGAGCCAATATCACCCCATTTAAACCCACGTAACCCGCATACCCGTAACCCAACAATCCCCCCATTAACCTTACACTACGGGCAATTTAGCATGGCCAATCCACCTAACCCGCACATCTTTTGGACTGTGGGAGGAAACCGGAGCACCCGGAGGAAACCCACGCGCACACGGGGAGGACGTGCAGACTCCACACAGACAGTGACCCAGCCGGGAATCGAACCTGGGACCCTGGAGCTGTGAAGCATTGATGCTAACCACCATGCTACCGTGAGGCCCTTAATTAACTTGATTAACTTAGTTAACTTGATTAAGTTAACTCCACTGTGTGTTAAACTAAAGTTGCTAATTTTGAAGGGATACAACCGATTGTGCTATATTGTATAACATTTTGGATGTATTCATCAAAATGAGAGGTGTTTAATGCTGGGCACGGAACACTTTCCATTTTAGAAACCCTGTGTTGGCATCAGTTACTCCCTGATCAGTTATTCTGTACTTCAACAGCTCCCTATTCTTTTCCCAATAACGTGCCTTAGCCACAACCTCAGAGGAGCACATCTTACTGTAATGAGGCATAGTATTTTTCATTTTTTTTAGAATTAGAACAGTACAGCACAGAACAGGCCCTTCGGCCCTCAATGTTGTGCCGAGCAATGATCACCCTACCCAAGCCCACGTATCCACCCTATACCAGTAACCCAACAACCCCCATTAACATTATTTTTTAGGACACTAAGGGCAATTTAGCCTGGCCAATCCACCTAACCCGCACATCTTTGGACTGTGGGAGGAAACCGGAGCACCCGGAGGAAACCCACGCACACACGGGGAGGACGTGCAGACTCCACACAGACAGTGCCCCAGCCGGGAATCGAACCTGGGACCCGGTTCCAGCATAACCACCATGCTGCCCTTTTAAGAGACCATAAGACATGGGAGCAGAATTAGGGCACTTGGCCCATCGAGTCTGCTCCGCCATTCAATCATGGCTGATATTTTCTCATCCCCATTCTCCTGCCTTCTCCCCATAATCCCTGATCCCCTTATTAATCAAGAACCTATCTGTCTCTGTCTTAAAGACACTCGGTGAATTGGCCTCCACAGCCTTTTGCGGAAAAGAGTTCCACGGATTCACCACCCTCTGGCTGAAAAAATTCCTCCTCATCTCTGTTTTAAAGGATCGTCCCTTTAATCTGAGATGGTGTCCTCTGGTTCCAGTTTTTCCTGCAAGTGGAAACATCCTCTCCACGTCCACCCTATCCAGGCCTCGCAGTATCTTGTACGCTTCAATAAGATCCCCTCTCATCCTTCTAAACTCCAACGAGTACAGACCCAGAGTCCTCAAACGTTCCTCATACGACAAGTTCTTCATCCGGGAGATCATTCTTGTGAACCTCGTCTGGACCCTTTCCAAGGCCAGCACAGCCTTCCTTAGATATAGGGCGCAAAACTGCTCAAAATGCTCCAAATGAGGTCTGACCAGAGCCTTAAAAAGCCTCAGAAGTATATCCCTGGTCTTGTATTCTAGCCCTCTTGACATGAATGCTAACATTGCATTTGCCTTCTTAACTGCCGACTGAGCCTGCACATTAATCTTAAGAGAATCGTGAACAAGGACTCCCAAGTCCCTTTGTGCTTCTGCATTCCGAAGCATTACTCCATTTAGAAAATAGGCTATGCCTAGATTCCTCCTTCCAAAGTGCATAACCTCTCACTTTTCCACATTGTATTTCATTTGCCACTTCATTGCCCAGTCTCCTAGCTTGTCCAAGTCCTTCTGCAGCCCCCTTGCTTCCTCAATACTACCTGTCTCTCTACAGATCTTTGTAAAATCTACAAACGTAGCAACAGTGCCTTCAGTACCTTCTTCAAGATCATTAATGTATATTGTAAAAAGTTGTGGTCCCAGCACAGACCCCTGAGGCACACCACTAGTCACCGGTTGCCATCCTGAAAAAGACCCCTTTATCCCCACTCTTTGCCTTCTGCCAGTCAGCCAATCCTCTATCCATGCCAGGATCTTACCCTGAACACCATGGGCTTTTAACTTATTTAACAGTCTCCTGTGTGGCACCTTGTACAAAGACGCGAGTGGTCCTAAAGGAAGGGTGCTAAATTGGGGAAAAGCCAAGTATACCAAAATTCGGCAGGAGCTAGGAAATGTGGATTGGGAGCAGCTGTTTAAGGGTAAATCCACATTTGAAATGTGGGAGTCTTTTAAGGAAAGGTTGATTAGAGTGCAGGACAGACATGTCCCTGTGAAAATGAGGGATAGAAATGGCAAGATTAGGGAACCATGGATGACGGGTGGAATTGTGAGACTAGCTAAGATGAAAAAGGAAGCATGCATAAGATCGAGGCGACTCAAAACTGATGAAGCTTTGGAGGAATATCGGGAAAGTAGGACAAATCTCAAACGTGCAATAAAGAGGGCTAAAAGGCGTCATGAAATATCTTTGGCTAACAGGGTTAAGGAAAAACCCAAAGCCTTTTATTCGTATATAAGGAGCAAGAGGGTAACTAGAGAAAGGATTGGCCCACTCAAAGACAAAAGAGGGAATTTATGCGTGGAGTCAGAGGAAATGGGTGAGATTCTTAATGAGTACTTTGCATCGGTATTCACCAAGGAGAGGGACATGACTGATGTTGAGGCGAGGGATGAATGTCTAGGTCATGTCGGCATAAGGAAGGGGGAGGTTTTGGGTATTCTAAAAGGCATTAAGGTGGACAAGTCCCCAGGACCGGAAGGGATCTATCCCAGGTTACTGAGGGAAACGAGGGACGAAATAGCTGGGGCCTTAACAGATATTTTTGCAGCATCCTTGAGCACAGGTGAGGTCCCGGAGGACTGGAGAATTGCTAATGTTGTCCCTTTGTTTAAGAAGGGTAGCAGGGATAATCCAGGGAATTATAGACCTGTGAGCTTGACGTCAGTGGTAGGCAAACTGTTGGAGAAGATACTGAGGGATAGGATCTATTCACATTTGAAAGAAAATAGACTTATCAGTGATAGGCAGCATGGTTTTGTGCAGGGAAGGTCATGTCTTACAAACCTAATAGAATTCTTTGAGGAAGTGACAAAGTTAATTGATGAGGGAAGGGCTGTAGATGTCATATACATGGACTTCAGTAAGGCGTTTGATAAAGTTTCCCATGGCAGGTTGATGGAAAAAGTGAAGTCGTATGGGGTTCAGGGTGTACTAGCTAGATGGATAAAGAACTGGCTGGGCAACAGGAGACAGAGAGTAGTGGTGGAAGGGAGTGTCTCAAAATGGAGAAAGGTGACTAGTGGTGTTCCACAGGGATCCATGCTCGGACCACTGTTGTTTGTAATATACATAAATGATCTGGACGAAGGTATAGGTGGTCTGATGAGCAAGTTTGCAGATGATACTAAATTTGGTGGAGTTGCAGATAGCGAGGAGGACTGTCAGAGAATACAGCAAAATATAGATAGATTGGAGAGTTGGGCAGAGAAATGGCAGATGGATTCAATCCAGGCAAATGCGAGGTGATGCATTTTGGAAGATCTAATTCAAGAGCGGACTATATGGTCAATGGAAGAGTCCTGGGGAAAATTGATGTACAGAGAGATCTGGGTGTTCAGGTCCATTGTACCCTGAAGGTGGCAACGCAGATCGATAGAGTGGTCGAGAAGGCATACAGCATGCTTGCCTTCATCGGCCGGGGTATTGAGTGCAAGAGTCGGCAGGTCATGTTACAGTTGTATAGGACTTTGGTTAGGCCACATTTGGAATACTGCGTGCAGTTCTGGTCGCCACATTACCAAAAGGATGTGGATGCTTTAGAGCGGGTGCAGAAGGGGTTCACCAAGATGTTGCCTGGTATGGAGGGTGCCAGCTATGAAGAAAGGTTGAATAGATTAGGATTGTTTTCGTTGGAAAGACGGAGGTTGAGGGGGGACCTGATTGAGGTCTACAAAATTGAGAGGTATGGACAGGGTGGATAGCAACAAGCTTTTTCCAAGAGTGGGGGTGTCAATTACAAGGGGTCACGATTTCAAGGTGAGAGGGGGAAAGTTTAAGGGAGATGTGTGTGGAAAGTTTTTTACGCAGAGGGTGGTAGGTGCCTGGAACACTTTGCCAGCGGAGGTGGTAGAGGCGGGTACGATAGCATAATTTAAGATGAATCTGGACTGATATATGAACGGACGGGGAACAGAGGGAAGTAGATCCTTGGAAAATAGGCAACAGGTTTAGATAACGGATCTGGATCGGCGCAGGCTGGGTGGGCCGAAGGGCCTGTTCCTGTGCTGTAATTTTCCTTGTCTTTGTCTTGTCAAAGGCCTTCTGGAAATCTAAATAAATCACATCAACTGATTCTCCTTTGTCTAACTTGCTTGTTACCTCCTCAAAGAACTAACAGATTTGTTAGACACAACCTCCCTTTGACAAAGCCGTGCTGACTCAATCCTATTTTATCATGCACTTCCAAGTGCTTCGCAATTAACAACAGACTCTAAAATCGTACCAAATGACCGAAGTCAGGCCTATAATTTCCCATCTTCTGCCTCCCTCCCTTCTTAAACAGTGTTGTTACATAGCCACCTTCCAGTCCTCTGGGACCCTTCCTGCCTCCAGTGATTCCTGAAAGATCATCACTAATGCCTCCAAAATTTCCTCAGCTACCTCTTTTAGCACCCTGGGGTGCAGTCCAGGTGACTTATCCACCTTCAGACCTTTCAGTTTCCCCAGAACCTTCTCCTTAGTGAAATGAAATGAAAACCGCTTATTGTCACGAGTAGGCTTCAATGAAGTTACTGTGAAAAGCCCCTAGTCGCCACATTCCGGCGCCTGTTCGGGGAGGCTGGTACGGGAATTGAATCGTGTTGCTGACCTGCCTTGGTCTGCTTTAAAAGCCAGCGATTTAGCCCAGTGAGCTAAACCAGCCTCTGTAATGGTCACTGCATTCACCTCTGCCTCCTGGAGCTCTGGCATCCCACTGCTGTCTTCTACCGTGAAGACTGATGCAAAGTAATTATTCAGTTTGTCTCCCATTTCTTTGTTTCCTATTATTACTTCTCCAGCCACATTTTCTAGTGGTCCAATGTCTATTTTTGCCTCTCTCTTACCTCTTATATATTGAAAAAATCTCTTCCTATCTTCCTTTATATTACTAGCTAGCTTGCACTCGTACTTCATCTTCTCCCCCCTTATTGCTTTTTTAGTTGTCCTCTGCTTGCATTTAAAGGCTTCCCAATCCCCTAGTTTCCCACTATTCCTCGCCACTTTGTATGCTTTTTCCTCAGCCTTTATGCTGTCCTCGACATCCCTCGTCAGCCATGGATGCCTTGTCCTCCCCTTAGCATGTTTCCTCCTCCTTGGGATGAATTTCTGTTGTGCCTCCCTAATAACCCGCCAAAAACTCTTGCCATAGCTGTTGCACTGTCTTCCCTGCTAGGCTCCTTCTCCAATCCATTCTGGCCAGTTCCTCCCTCATGTCTTTGAAGTTACCCTTATTTAATTGTAATACTGTTACATCTGATTGGAGCTTCTCCCACAAATTGTAGGGTAAATTCTATCATATTGTGGTCACTGCTCCATAAGGGTTCCTTCACCTTCAGTTCCCTAATTAAGTATGCCTCATTACACATCACCAAATCCAGTATTGTCTGTTTCCTAGTAGGCTCTGTCACAAGCTGCTCCAAAGAACGATCTCTTAGACATTCCACAAATTCCATTTCTTGGGATCCACTACCAACCTGATTTTCCCACCTGCATATTGAAGTCCCCCATGATTATTGTAATATTGCCTTTTTTACATGCCTTTTCTATCTCCTGATTTATTTTCTGCCCCACATCCTGACTACTGCTAGGGGGCCTGTACATAACTCCCATCAGGGTCTTTTTACCTTTGCGATTCCTCAACTCTACCCATAGAGATTCTATCCCTTCTGATCCTATATCGCTCCTTGCTATCAATTTAACTTAATTCCTTACCAACAATGCAACCCCGCCCCTTTGCCCATCTGCCTGTCCTTTCGATAGGACATATATCCTATATCATCAGGTGATTCCTAGAAGGAGCTGCACCCTGAAAGCTAGTGATTCCAAACAAACCTGTTGGACTTTGACCTGGTGTTGTAAGATGTGTTACTGTGCCCACCCCAGTCCAAAGCCGACATCTCCACATGTCTACCCTCATACGCTGCAAGAAAGGATTTTCCGAAGCGTGGTACATTGGCAAAACCATGCAAACGCTGCGACAACGGATGAACGGACATTGCGCGACAGTTGCCAGGCAGGAATGTTCCCTTCCAGTCGGGGAACACTTCAGCAGTCAAGGGCATTCAGACTCTGATCTTCGGCTAAGCGTTCTCCAAGGCGCCCTTCAGGTCGCTCGACAACGCAGAATTGCTGAGCAGAAACTTACAGCCAAGTTCCGCACACATGGTTACGGCCTCAACCGAGACCTTGGATTCATGTCGCATTACATTCGCCCCTTCCACCATCTGGCCTGGGTTTGTGAAATCCTACCAACTGTCCTGGCTTGAGACAATTCACACCTCTTTAACCTGTGATTATCCCTCTCTCCAGTTGCTCCGTTTGGACCTGTAGACTTAATTGCCAATTACCCGCAAAAACTTGTATTCAAAGTATCATATTGCACCGTTGCCTTTGTCTATATGTATATATATATATGTGTATGTATGTTTATGGAACCTGAGGAAGGAGCAGTGCTCCGAAAGCTAGTGATTCAAAACAAACCTGTTAGACTTTAACCTGGTGTTGTAAAACTTCTTACTGTATCTATTATAGTTCAGAGGTCTCAGTCACTCCTTTATGCTGTCTGGTTGTTATATTCCACTTCCACATTGGGGATTTAAATTTTTATTCTTTTCACAGGTGTTTGTTGCCCATTCCCAATTGCCTTTGAGAAGGTGGTGGCAAGCTACCTTCTTGAACTGCTGCAGCCCATCTGGTGCAGACATAGTGCTGTTAGAAAGGGAGCTGTAATAATGAAGGAACAGTGATATGGTTCCACGTCAGGATGGTGAATGACTTTAAGGGAACTTTCAGGCGGTGGAGTTCTTCCTGACCCCTTGTCTTTTTAGGTGGTAGACATTGCGGGTTTGAAAGCTCCCTTCGAAGGAGCATTGGTGAGTTGCTGCTGTGAATTCCACCACAGTTCGTTGGTGGTGGAGGGAGTGAATAATTAAACTAGTGGATGATGTGCTTTGTCCTGGATGGTGTTAGGCTTCTCGACAGGTGTTGGATGAAAACAAATTACTGCAGATGTTGGAATCTGAAACAAAAACAGAAAATACTGGACAATCTCAGCAGGTCAAACAGCATCTGTGGAGAGAGAACAGACCTAACGTTTCAAGTCTGGATGACTCTTTGTCAAAGCTGGAGAGGACTGGAAATAGGGTCAGATTTATACAGTTGTGAGGTCATGGAGCGATGGGGCTGATAGAAGTCCTGCGATAGGTGGAAATTGACAAAGATGTTGTGGACAGAAAGACAAAAAGAATGTAAATGGGGGTGAGGGTGCTGATGGTGGCACATAAAGAGATTAGAATGTTTGAATGGCAAACCAAGGTGAGCAGTGCGTTAAAGGGAAACTGGGAAGAGGGAGCAAATGGCTCAAATGGGGTGGGGGGGAGGGGGACAATGGTGAGGAAAAACAGATCTATGGAAGAAATGAAGATAAATTGATAGAAATAAAAATTGGATGAAGGTGGAGGAGAGAGTTCAGTCTGAAGTTGTTGAACTCTAATGTTAAATCCGGGAGGCTAATCGGAAGATGCGGTGCTGTTCCTCCAGTTTGAGCTGGGCTTCACTGGAACATTGCAGCAGGCCAAAGATGGACATGTGGACGCGAGAGCAGGATGGTGAGCTGATTGTTGTTGGAGTTGCCTAATCCAGGCAAGTGGAAAATACTCCATAACAATTCTGATTTGTGGATTATAAATGGTGTACAGGTTCTGGGGAGTCAGATGGTGACTTACTATTTCAGTTTATGCTCAAAAACAGGCTTCTAAAGTTTCAAACTTAATTTTTGCATAATATTCCAAACAGTAATTGTCCACATGCGGCAATGACGAACTATTAAACTGAAATTGCATTTACATTGCTGTGACCTATTACAGCTGATTCAAATAACCATGTGAGAAGTACAGTAACTGATGCAATAACTGATGAAAGCTTTCTTTAACATCATAGTTCACCTACTGTTAACTTGAGATGAGAGCTGAGAACAGTACAAGCACATTGTATAATATAAATTCAAACTAAAACTCTAATAAATGCTTTGGATTATATTTCAGTGCTGGAAAGAAATGGCTGTGGGGATAATGAGATTAGTAACAAGCCCTCGGGCAATAAGGGCAAGATGATTCCTTTTACAACTGACTTGAGAAGTGAACAGTAAGTGTTAATGAATTTTTAATAAACTTGTTAATAAATGTGGTGGAGTGTTCAATAGAGTTTCTTTTTAACCCTTATTTTTCTTTCTAACAAAACAAGAAATGCACTGCAGGAAAGACTGATCTAATTTTTCTTCTATGGGCTCCTATGGTACAGTATCTGATCAGTTGTCAGCTCTATGTAGTGAACCAAATGACTTGACAAATTTTACTATGGCAGTGAACATAGGACATTCTTGCTTTTTTTTTCTAGTTACCCATTGGATATTTGTTTATGCCTGTAAAAATAATATCATCAGTGAAATGGACATACTGCAGGAAGAACCCTGTGTCGCAAACATGTTAATTTCAGTATTATTTTCTCCCATTCAATTAGTCCACTCCTTAATCTTTTAAACTCAACCAGCCCGTTCCAATCATTTTTACCTTTGTATCGGCTGAAGTGTGTACAGTTTGGTGTACAGTACAGGCGGTGGTTGCACCTTCTTCTGGAGAAGAAAATCCGAGGATAAGCCCTGAACGCATGGAATTGGATTTGCCATCAAAAACTAACTCGTCGCCAGACTTTCGGAGCTCCCTGTCAGCATCAACGAACGCCTCATGACTCTCCGTCTACAACTTGCCAAGAACCAGCATATGCTTCAACCCTTCATGACTATGATGACTCCAAAGAAAGATTCTGGAGGATAAGATCATGCTCCTTGGGAACCTCAACACCAGGGTTGGAAAGAACTCCTAACTCTGGAAAGGAATCCTCGGAAGGAAAAGAGTGGGGAATTGCAATTCCAACGGGGTTCTCCTGCGCACCAAATGTGTGGAATACCAGCATGCTTACTTACTGTTCTGCCACAAATACAAGTTCAAGACTTGTTGGAGACATCCACAGTGAAAGCACTGGCACATGATTCAACTACATCATCATCCAATTCTAAGACAAAAAGGATGTCCTCGCCATCAAAGCAATGGCCAGTGCAGTCGACTACTGGACAGCACCACAGGCTCATCGCTCCTCTATGTCCATTAAACTCCACCAGAAGCAGCAAAAGATGAAGTAACAGATCAGAAAAAAGATCAACGTTGAATGGCTTCAAGAGCCAAGCATGCCAGTGAACATCCAACAATGTCTTCACCAAAACCTAAAAAGCGTTAATTCTAATGGAGTGGAGGAAAACTGGAAAGAGCTGAAGACAGCCATCACCTCAAGCTGTGAAGAAACCATCAGCTGCAAGACAATATAACACCAAGACTAGCTCAACGAGAACGACCACATCATCCAAGGCCTCTTCGACAAGAAGAGGAAAGCTACCACAGCCGGCAAATCACATCACCTGCAAGGCAAAGCGGAGAACTCCTCAAACAGGAAAGGAAGAGGTACAAAGAAGAACTAGGAAAATGAAGAACTAATGATGGTCTGAGAAAGCTAGGGAGTTGCAAATATGTGGACCCAACGGCCCAGGTCTCAAACCGGTGCGGAGTAAGGACGGAACCCTTTTGAGAGTGAAAAAACATCAACCTTTGATGCAGTGAACAGTTCAAAGTACTCCTAAACTATATTTCAATCGTAGATGAGGAAGTGTTAGTGGCAATCCCCCAACTCCCCATCAAAGATGGTCTTGGACTCTCACCAAGCGTGGATAAAGTTGAAGCTGCTATTAGAAACATGAAGAAAGGAAAAGCTGTGAGAGTGGATGGGAATCCATCGGAGGAGAAGAGATCAACCATCATCTCCATCAGCTGTTCCTGAAAACCTGGGGACAGAGAAGAAATCCCTGCTGATGTCAGTGGTGCTGTCATTACCATCTTCAAGAACAGTAAGAAGTCTTACAACACCAGGTTAAAGTCCAACAGGTTTGTTTCAAACACGAGCTTTTGGAGCGCAGCTCCTTCCTCAGGTGAATGGAGAGGTATGTTCCAGATCAGAGGCTGAATGCCTTTGACTGCTGAAGTGTTCCACACTGCATTCAGCCTCTGATCTCCGGGTAAGCGTTCTCCAAGGCGGTCTTCAGGACACGCGACAACGCAGAATTGCCGAGCGAAAGCTTATAGCTAAGTTCGCACGCATGAGTGTGGCCTCAACCGGGATCTTGGATTCATGTCGCATTACATCCACCCCCCACCATCTGGCCTGGACTTGCAAAATCCTACCAACTGTTCTGGCTTGAGACAATTCACACCTCTTTAACCTGTGATTATCCCTCTCCCTGGATCTGTAATGATGTGATTACCTACAAATGCTCGCATTCCAAGCATTGTCCAGCATCTCTGACTTTGTCTATATAAATGTTTCTGGAACATACCTCTCCATTCACCTGAGGAAGGAGCTGTGCTCCGAAAGCTCGTGTTTGAAACAAACCTGTTGGACTTTAACCTGGTGTTGTAAGACTTCTTACTGTGCTCACCCCAGTCCAACCCCGGCATCTCCACATCTTCAAGAAAAGAGACAAAGCGGACTATGGAGACTACCGAGGAATCTCACTACTCTCCATTGCTGGCAAGATCATCACCCAAATCCTTGCTAGCCGCCTTTTCCCAGTTTCTGAAGAAATCCTTCTGGAAAGCCAGTGTGGCTTCCGACCAGACCGTGGAACAATGGACATTATTTGCACTGCTCAACAAGTTCAAGAAAAATGCCAGGAGCAATATCAACCACTCTACATGGCCTTCATTGATCTCACCAAGTCTTTTGACTCAATCAAGCGGCAGGTGTTATGGAAGACCCTGTTAAAGGCCGACTGCCCAGATAAATTCATCACCTTCCTCCAACGACTCCAATGCAAGATGTTGGCGACAGTCCTCTCCATCAAAATAAGAAAGAAACTTTTGAGGTCAAGATTGGGGTCAAGCCAGGATGCACCACGACCCCCACCCTTTTCTTCACTTTCATTGCCACCATCCTTCACGTTGTCAAGAACAAGCTTCCAGTGGAGTAGACGTCGTCTACAGAATGAAAACTTTTCAGCCTCAACTGGTTGAACTCCAAAAAGAAAGCGACACTGACATCGCTTGTGGAACTTCAATTTCAATATGCGGGTAACATTGCCATTTCTGCTCTCGCAGTAGAGAATTTCCAAGCTCTGCTTGACACCTTTGTGGAAGCGTATCAAAGAATCGGACTCAGCCTCAACCTGAAGAATCAAGTCCTTTACCAACACCAATCCCCTCCCCCCTACCTCGGCAAGATCAGGTCTCTCCAACATCAAGATCAATGGAGAAACCCTCCCACATATGGAACGTTTCCCCTACCTGACGTTGACGTGGAAACCCAAAATAGTATCCAATCCGTGCGCAACACGCAAGAATGAGAGTCTTTGATGACCCAACATCTGTGCTGACACGAAGATCCTCATGTACAAGCAGTCGTCCTCCCAACTCTCCTATATGGCTCAGAAACCTAAACTGCATACAGATGCCATCTCAGGGCTCTGGAGGGTTACCATCAACACTCTCTGAGACGGATTCTCCACGTCAGCTGGGAGGACAGACGCACTAACACCAGCATCCTTGAAGGTATCAAGAGTACCAGCATCGAGGCCATGAGCATCTGAAACCAACTCCGCTGGGCCAGTTATGTGTTTAGGATGCCAGATTTCAGATTGCAAATGCAAATCTTCTTCGCCCAGCTCAAGGAAGGCACCAGAACTAGAGAAGGATAAAGGAAACGCTTGAAAGACACCCTGAAGGCTTACCTCGAAATGCAACATGGATGTCAACTCCTGGGAGACCCTTATTCAGAAGAGGAGGAACTTCCTGATTGAAGGGACACCAGGGGTGGCACAGTAATTAGCACTGCTGCCTCACAGCGCCAGGGACCCAGGTTCAATTCCGGTCTTGGTTACTAGAACATAGAACATTACAGCACAGAACAGGCCCTTCGGCCCTCGATGTTGTGCCGAGCAATTATCACCCTACTCAAACCCACACCCTATACCCGTAACCCAACAACCCCCCCCTTAACCTTACTTTTTTTTTAGGACACTACAGGCAATTTAGCATGGCCAATCCACCTAACCCGCACATCTTTGGACTGTGGGAGGAAACCGGAGCACCCGGAGGAAACCCACGCACACACGGGGAGGACGTGCAGACTCCACACAGACAGTGACCCAGCCGGGAATCGAACCTGGGACCCTGGAGCTGTGAAGCATTTATGCTAACCACCATGCTACCGTGCTGCCCCCTAACTGTATGGAGTTTGCACGCTATCCCCATGTCTGCGAGAGTTTCCCCCAGGTACTCCGTTTCTTCCCATAGTCCAAAGATGTTCAGGTTAGGTGGATTGGCTGTGCTGAATTCCACCTTAGGTACTTGGCAATTCTAAATTGCCCCTTGGTGTGCAAAGATACAAGGGTTAGGTGAGGTTATGGATTTAGGGCGAGGGCATAGGTAGGGTTCTTTTTCAAAGGGTCGGCAGACTTTATGGACTGAATGGCCTCCATCTGCACTGTAGGGATTCAATGGTTCTAATTCTTTAAGAGCACCCAACGGCAAGAGGAGGACCCGAAAAGGAGCCAGGAAAGGAATACCAGCAGTCTTGAAGGACCAATCCCACCTCCCTGGAACATCAGCCAAATGTGCAGTCGAAGATGCAGCCCTCGCCCCCAAAAACCCACAAAACCCATGACTAGTGACACGCAGTTTCATGGTTGGGCAATCTTACTCATTAACGAGTGATAACCAAAGAAGAGATTTTCTTCCATTCAATTAGATCCCTCGTTAACCTAAACTCCACAAAATCCAAGCCTGTACCAGTGATTTTACCTTTGTAGCCCCTGAAATGTTTACACATGAATTTTCAGCATGTGTGATGGCACATCTGTCAGAATTGGAAGCTCTGCTTTCATTGTGTTTTCTCGCAGCCTTCCCCATCTAAGTCCCTTACCATGACCAGGTACAATCCACCTGAGCCAGCCCAGGCTAGTGATTAGCTCAGAAATGTTCTGCTCTCTGTGATTCTTAGTGATCACTGTTTGTACCTATTACATCATCTGTCCATTCTGTTTATTTTATGGGATGGAGCTATCTTACTTAATACTGTGAGCTGTTTGCTCTGGAACAGAGAAATTAATTCCTAGCAGACCATTCATTACCAGCAGCTCCACCCAACTGCAGAAATGTCTTCTGAATTGCACTTACTTAGTTTGCAAGGATATATAAATCACAAAAATGGCATAATTGAGTAGGAAGCAACATATTTCTGCCTCAGTTTATTATTGTTAATTGAACAGATGACCTGAAAGAGAATTCATTAACAAGATATAGTGCCATTTTTATAATTTTGCAGCCCCTAATCAATGTTTTTTGTTACTTCAGTTTTTTGTTACTGCTAAAGTTTATAGCTAATTGTGTATTATTTAAGACTGACTGATTCCATGGTTAGTTGTGAGATACCTATTTGCCTGCTGCTTATGTGACTTTTGCCATTCAGGTACCGTGGTGATTTCAGGCCCTTGCTGGAGGGCTGCTCCTGCTTTTGCTGCAAGAGCCACACGCGTGCCTACCTCTACCATCTTCTCGTGACAAATGAGCTGCTGGCTGGAGTCCTTCTCATGATCCATAATCTCCATCACTACTTTGGATTCTTCCAGTCTATCCGTGATGCCTTGAGAGATGACAAGATGCAGCAACTTAAAGAACTCATTACAAAACAGACAGTGTAACAATGACATGATTAATGCATAGTTGACAAAGCAGATGATGATGGGTGTCCTATGTGTATAAGAGTTTTGAAACAGACATCGCTTGCCAACAGATGCTGCAATGAGCTACTATAGTATAAATTATTTTGACATTTGATAATACTATAGTGGTAAACTCTGTAAACTCATAGTGCTCCGCATCCCCATCTCCTCCATCATGTTACATATTAGTCACATTACATTAATGTGTGATAGTTGAAATTGCACACAGGGTTTGAAAGCCATGCTTTGACTCATTAATATTTTCACCATTGTGTGCAGATTATTTTTAAGAAATTGTTTTACTTTGAAATTGTATGAATACAGAAAGTCTAGGACAATTGAACTGACAGTACTCCACTCTGATGCAGTGAATTTCAATACATACACCACTATGCCCAACAAGCTTGTTAAAATGGATGGACTTTCTGATTTTTTAATATTCCTGTTTTTAACATTCCTATCTAATTGTGAGTGAACATGGCAGAGATGCTCTGGAAATACTTGACATAATTGAATTACTTTTAGCTAAAACCTGCACTTACTGTTTTAGAATTTACATTTTGCGGCTAAATGCACAATTTATGTGCAGCCAAGTTCTTCATTCTTTACTGCCACCGATGCTAAAGAGACCTGGGGACGGGTGGAGAAATTCCAAGTTGCAGCCATTGGATTGGCACCTGTGGGGTGGGTGGGCCCATATGACATCAAGCCACGAGGATCAGTGGGTAACCAGCAAGTCCGCCAAAAGCTTTTACTAAGCAAATCAAAATCCAACTCTGGCTGCAAATTCCTCATTAATTTCACTTCAAGCTCCCCATCTATTTGAACTAGGACCTGAGAGTTACCTAACCAATGGCCTTTAAAAGGGCGGCTGAAGGTCCTGCAAATAAACAACGCCAAAATGTTTTCATAGTTATATTTTCATGGAACTGGAAGGAGCAGATGTCCTCATGAATCCACACATTTATTGCAGTCATTGCTGGCCTGGAAATGCTCGCCCTGGCAGCTCTCCCTTTTTGGTGAATAATTGAGCCGGAACTTTGTGCAAGTTGAATTTCTCGGCTAGCATCTATTTTTAGTGTCCCAATTTGCTCAAATCTATCTACGGTGTTATTCCACACCCACTAGTAACAGTGAGTTAATTCTGCAGATTATCAATGTACTAACTTAAATAGTTGTACTTCAGTCTTACTTTCACAGTTACTTTAAAAATTGGGTCTGTATAAAACAGTAAAAGGAACCCATTTTATTTGATGCATCAAAATTGGTTACAGGTATTTTAGACTGTGACTTGTAGAATTTCCTTTGCAATTTAAAAGCATTTGATAATTTGAAAGTTAGAAGCGAAAGTGCTACATTTTTATTCACACGGGTGTGCATTACCTATTCCGATCCTCATTTTCTGACAAGATTGGCTGATCTTTTATGATACTGCTCACAGTAAATGTGACTGTGATGTTGAGCTACCAAGGTGGAGGTGCATTTCACCAAGTCTGTCCCTTTAAGGCTACAACTTGGATATTGCCGATGGGAAAATAGTTAACAAAGGTTTATCTTTGAGATTGACTGGAGACTAATTGTTGGTTGGCATTTCTGTACATTGGCAGCTGGTTGTAAATTCTGTTCCCTGTCCTTGGGGAGAAACCTGGTTACCAGGCTTTTTTTAAAAAAAAACCATGACACCGTGAATGTGCTGAACTATACTGTTCAAATTGTACACGTTTTGCAAATCACATTTTCTAACGGGTGACCAGTGACCATCTACTGTTAAGAGCATGGGAATTCTCCCAATACATACCTTGGCCAACAGTTATCCTTCATACAAAACATCACTTTTTTTTAAAAAAAAGCATTCTTGGCTGTGTACAAATTGGCTGCCATGTTTCCTACATTATAACAGTGACCACACTTTGTTGACTGTATTGGGCAGCACGGTAGCACAAGTGGATAGCACTGTGGCTTCACAGCGCCAGGATCCCAGGTTTAATTCCCCGCTGGATCACTCTGTGCGGAGTCTGCATGTTCTCCCCGTGTCTGCGTGGGTTTCCTCCGGGCGCTCCGGTTTCCTCCCATAGTCCAAAGACGTGCAGATTAGGTGGATTGGCCATGCTAAATTGCCCTTAGTGTCCAAAAGGTGAGGAGGGGTTATGGGGTTACGGGGATAGGGTGGAAGTGAGGGTTTCCTCAGGCTTCTCTGGTTTCCTCCCACAGTCCAAAAACATGCAGATTAGGCGGATTGGCCTAAAACATTAAAATAAAGGTATTTCTAGAAACAATATATTGATAGAGCGAAATGGCATTCAACCAAAGGAGAGCTAGGTGGCAGTGTTATACAAGGTTCTCTCTTTGGAGTAGAGTGTCATGTTGACGTGTTTATTTCAGAAGGATCGTAATGCATCAAGTAAAGCCTTTTTAATGTTGTAAACAGCAAGTGTTTCCCCAACTGAGACAGATAAAAGACCAAATTAATAGGAAGTTTATGTTTAAAAGCAGTTAAATGTAAGTAAATAGAATACATTGATTAATGTTAATAAATTAACGTAGATAAAATAGGTGCAAAAAACAAAAATGAAAATAAAACTGATTAAAAGTCAAAAAATAACATTTGGCTTTCATGTTCTGAAAAATTAAGGCAGCTGTCAAACTATTTTATGACATATTAGTAGCAACCACTAACCCCTTGCCATGTAAGTTCTGGCAGAGAACACTGGTAAATTTCAGTTTTATCTAGACTTCTCAATTCTGAGGGCCACATCCTTCATTGACATGCTGTAATGTCAAGTTAGTAGAAAGTCTGTGATGTGATTATTAGATGTAGCTGTTATTCTCAGAGTGAAAACTTTTCCATGAATTTCAATTGGGTGTTTAGGAATCTTACTGTCAGCATTGGATAGCCAATTAACTTGTTCAAAACTCTTAAAGAAATCTGAGGATTTAATGCAGCCTTAGTGCTGTATTCTTGCAATTCTGACATTAGCTGAATCTACACGGTGAAGTAGCTATGTTGCAACTCATTCATTGACATGTCTCAGTAGTGGAAACACATACTCACCATTGACATTTCATAGACACTTACCACAATTTCAAAACAATCATGATTGATTATCAGAAAAATGGTATTCATACAAAGGTTGCTATATAAAGCATTTTTATAGTGTGAAATTGTTTATTAGTTTTACATTATCATGAACATGCTGTTCTACTTTTAAAAATAAATTAGTTGATGTCCCATGGTGTTACTCATGGACAGAAGAAAATGCCTGTTTTCCTGAAACTACATTATAATTACAGCTATGTGTTCCTGCATTACAACAATGACTAGATTTCAACTGCATCTATGAAACATCCAGAAATGGCACATATAAATGCTTCTTACTATCTCATTGCATCTTTTCCATACCATAATTGTTCTGGATGATTTGTGCCTGTCCACCATTAGCTTCATTATGATTAGTCAACAACTTCCTGATCATTGTATGATGCGACCACCAGGATTGAACTCCAATCTTTTTTTTTTGGTTTAGCCATTCCGTTGAACCCAGTGCAGTGGCATACATACTGGGTGTTCCACTGTTCCCGACCACGATGAATGAGACTGCTGGTTTTATACTTAAATGGTAAAAGATATCACATACCCCCCCCATTATCCCATCATTAACTTCCGAAGGACCAATATAAAAATTCCCAAGCAAGACTGGGTTACGCTGCACCCTTCTGCTTATCCTTTTTAACTTTTTTAACCTTTCCTTTATCATTTTGTTGCTATTAATCTGCTTAATCCCTCTCTTTATTCCTCTGTCAGTTGCTATATTTCATTCGGCTCTAATTCACTGTTACGTTGTGCCGTACGCTTTTTTTGTGCTGATGAAGGAGGTAAGTCATTGTGTATGAATTTCACAAGGTGCCAGTTGCAACAATGACATTGCTGCAGTATGATCAGATTAACATTCCAACAGTTTGTGACACAAATATAGTGTAATGTCGATGGTGAACATAAGACTTCAATTATAATTTCAATTGCCAGACCCACCATTGCAGCAGTTTCTGCCGATTAACTATTCTCTCCCAATCAGCTCATCTCAAGAGTAGTGTACTAAAAGGAAACATTTTTTGTGTAACAATTGAGCTCACGCATTAACTGCAATAAAAACAAAAATGTTGGAAATATTCAGCAGGTCTGACAGCATCCGTAGAGAGAGAAACAGGGTTAACATTGCATACCTGACCTTTCACTAGAATTAGGAACAGTTCAAAATCATCATCATCTTCTTGCATGTGACTTGTTGCAGCTTTACAAGCCTAGATCCAAGTGGGACTGCCAAGTCACAGACTGTGTTGTCATTTGGATTGCCTTTAATCCTGCAGCAAATATTCATCGAACACATCCATTGACTATGTGCTCAGTTGTCTGATCCGGCTAACCACAGCCCCATGCTGGGCTGACTTTGAATTTCCATTTGTGGTGGACTGTGACGTCCATGCATGGAGTTTGTGCATTTTGTTCAGTGTAGACCAATACTTTTGAGGGACATCGAACCTGAAGGCTCTGCTGTCTGATCACTCAGCAGATCTTTTTTGGCAATATCGATGTCAGCCCAGTGATCATACCATTTGTCCTTTTTGTCAAAACCTGCATCACTCAAAGCATTTGCAGAGATCCAGAAAGAGTTGTGTGATTTGAGTCACATATTTGGTAGGTTTGAAAAGCTTTCACCGATCAGCAGTTTTAGGTTGGCTTCAATGTGGTCAAACTCAGTTTTCATTCCAGCACATGTCAAAGATGGAATATTAGAGACAATTGGGAGTCATTGTACAGTTGTTGATTTCCTTGTGCTGAGGTGGAAAGTAATGATCGTGGTCTTAGCTGGGTTTGAGTGGATATGCCAGTAGTTAATCTCCCCTGCCTTCCTCCTCAGCATAGACTTTCCCCTTTTGGTTTTCTTCCCACGCTACCCCTTTCACTTGCTCAAAACCTATCACAATTGTAATCTATGATTACATTTGCAGCTTAACATAAATTAGAACGGTAATGGGTTTTGAGCAAGGAGAAATTGAGGAGAGCAAAAGGGAAAGTCCTCGATAGGGTGGAGGGCAGGTGACAAATGACAAGGTTTTATGGTACAAAGCCAAAGGCTGTGGCAATGGAACAAGTTTTAAAAAAAATTTTTTTTTAATGTTTTTGGAGGTGGTGTGAATGGCGGGTCCTAAAATACAATGTAAAGGAAATGAGGTGGAAAAACGGGCTGGTGGGTGGGAGAAAAAAGAAACAAAACAAAATTGGGACAGAGGTTATGATCTAGTTATTAAATTCAATGACTAGTCCAGAGGAAAGAGTCCAGTCAAAAGATGTGGTACAGTACCTGGAGCTTGTGTTGAGTTTCATTGGGACACCACAGCAGGCATATTAACTGCATTCCACTTTGGATTCAATAAAACAGCAAATTGCCTGATAAAATATGCATTACATTGGCATTTAAATTTATTGGCCCTGAATTCTCTACAAAATAATCTTGCATTATTTTGAATATTTTATCCACGGTAAGGAGGTCCCTACTGTTTCATTGAAAGCAAGTGAAATGTAGCAGTATAAATTAATATGATTGACAAGTTCACTGAATATTGTAGAAAAGAGTAAATATGTTATGAGGAAATGTCCTGAAAAACAGGACTGATGACTGCATCATAATTGACAGTCAAACTGGCTAGTAAAAATTTGTGGCTAGCGTATGGCATCATCCCAATGGGGTGTTTGTTAAATAGTTTGTCCATCAGAGCACTGTGTGGTTGGCATCATGGATTGAAACTGAATGGAGCTGTTGATGTTGCTGAAAGACCGAAACTAATATAGCTCAGCTGCTGCAGCCACATGTGAACAAGCACTGACTTGCTGCTCCTTACCATTGGTCTAATCAGAGTCACCTAATCAGATCCTCCTGTACTGTTTATTGCTAAATCTCTAAATTGGAGTGTGTTAGGGATGATGCATAACTGGGAGGTACCAATATAAATAATATAAATGCAATGTGATGAAATGATCAGGAGAATGAACAAACTTTCATTTGTATAGTGAAATTCACAACCCTGGGAAGGCTTGAAACACTTTACAGTCAGTGAAATACTTTTTGGAGTTTAGTCACTGTTATAATGTAAGGGACACAGCAGTAAATTGCACACCGCAATGGTCCATAAATGATGAAATAAATGACCAGATAATCTATTGTGGTTTTAGTTGTGGGATGAACATTGTTCAGAATACAGGATCCATCTGCTCAACTTTGAAAGGTGCCTCCTGGGCAAATAGTGTTGGTTTAACATCTCCACTGAAAGACAGTGCCACACTCCTCTGCTATGTAGAAGTGCCAAGCCGAGATGATGTGCTGGAATCTCTGGTGGAACCTGAACCCACAGCCGTCTGATTTGTACCAGTGTGAGACAAACTGAGCAAGGGCTGAATTTAAGTAGAAGGTTCTGAGACTTTTATGGGTGACTGATGATTACTGATGTCAAATTGATGTTACCTTTATCTGTGATAGTTTATACAAATGGAGATCTCGATCCCTTTATCTGTATAAGGTTATACAAATGGGGATCTATGAGCCATTTCAAACTGAAATCATTCGATGCTGTAAACAGAATGAGACTTTGGCAGACTTGCTGCTGGGGGATAATTGATACTTTAAAAGCAGTGAATACATTTTAATAGATCAGCAAAGTGTGGACTTGCCATTTGATCCAGTTAATTCAAATCTTGATTTATTTACATCATTGAGACTTTTCCTTCAGAAAAATTGTGAATATTTTGGTGTTTATGTGATTGTACCAAGTACATTTAGTTCACCAGCACCATTTTATGACGGTCTGGCAGTTCAACAAACTCAATCTTGCCATTGATGGTGATGACAGGACCATAAGACATTGGAGCAGAATTAGGCCACTCCGCCCAGTGAGTTTGCTCCGGTTACTGTTCAGTATTCTCAGTCTGGTCTCTTTGCAGTAGCCCTAAATTCCCACACAATTGTGTTAAGAGAAAAAGAGAAATGGGATGGCACCATGGTTAGCACTGCTGCCTCACAGCACCAGGGACCCGGGTCCAATTCCAGCCTTCAGTTGACTGTCTGGAGTTTGCACGTTCTCCCTGTGTCTGCGAGAGTTTGTTCCCACAGTCCAAAGATGTGCATGTTTCGTGTGGTTATGGGTATAAGGTGGGGCAGTGGGACTTGGTAGGGTGCTCTTTTAAAGGGTCGGTGCAGACTCGATGGGCCAAATGGCCTCCTGCATTGTAGTGATTTCAAATAATTCCATGCTTACTGAAATCTTGGAACAATATAATGGTGTAAGCCGCAGATGTGCTGTCACTACAGCACAAGTTTTCAGTAAGCACATACCCATTAATTTTTTGATTTGATATTTTAGTGAGTGGGAGATTTGAACCAATTGCATGTTTTGCATTTTATACCCCCACACACTTTCCTGATGGATAATTTCAGACACAACTTTTTATTGTTGCATAAAACTCTGGCTTTGTTTATGTCTTGCCTAGGATTGCAGTGATCTTCTCTATGTTTATTGCAATCCTGATCCAGCCTGAACAAGACAGTGGTTCTCCCTTCTTACAAATTTGCTGAAGCAAAATAGCGAGATAAAAGTATTAATTTGAAGGGTATACATTAGATTTGTTTTGTGATGGTTAGAAACTGTAGACCCAGATATCACAAGTAGATGGGAAAATGAAAAAATAAAGTATCATGAATGTGTTATGGCGTTGGAGCGAAAGATAAAAGAACATTTAGAAGAGCAGCTAAACGGCTTCCAGTGGTGACACAGGTGGAGGTGGCTCCAGCTAGAGTCTTTGCTTTTTGGATCTTTATACCTGGTCTCAGGGGTACTTTTTGGATGAACTGGTGTGGGAAGTCTAAGGAATCGGTGGGATGCCGAAGTTCCAGAAGAAAGCTCAGGGACGGAAGGGAGAGAGCAAAGGTCTGCTGATGAGTGCTGCGAGTCCAACAGGAGGATAGATGGCGGATGCTGGACCGCCAAGTGGGGCCACTCTCATTATCGTTGACTGACCAAGGTGATATTGGGCAAGTTTGAAAGTGTTCGCCAAGCATTTAGAGGTGCCTCAGAGGGAGATGACTGCCTCGTTCAAAGAATGGGTGGAGCAGGCGCGTGCACCAATAAAGGCTGCATTGACGAAGATGTCAGTCGAGGTGTGGGAGCAAGGAGAGAAGATAAGAGGGTGGAGGAGGCAGTGCAACATAGCGATCAGTTCACCTCGATGGGTGAGGAGCTGCGGAGGTCAATAGAAGGCTAAGAGCCAAAGTGGAAGACCTGGTGAACAGGTCGAGGAGATGGAATTTGAGGGTTGTGGGCTTGCCTGAGGGGGCGGAGGGCTGGAAGTCGACCGAGTACTTTGCGGACATGTTTGCCAAGTTGATGGGGAGGGGGAAGAGTCTTCCCTCTTGTGAGCTGGATGGGACCAATCGGTCCACATCGCTTCCACAGCTACCATATGAAGGAGAAAGTTTTGAACTGGGCGAAGCAGAAGTGGGACGTGAAGTGGGAAGGTGTTGGTACACATGTATACCAAGATCTTACGGCGGAGTTTGTGAGCAGGTAGGCAGCCTTTGGATGGGTGAAAGTGGCATTGTACAGCAGTGGGGTGAGGTTCGGACTGGTCTACCCTGCAAAGCTGAGACTGACACAATTCAAAGTACTTTTATTTTGAGACGGTGGAGGTGATCAGGAAGGACTGTGACTGAGATGAGATTTTGGGGAGGAGGGGATTAGAACACAGTGCTGAAACCTAGGGTGGACAGGTCCCAGCAGCGCTCACCATCAGGGGACTCAGAGGCACTGGCTCGTCTTGGGGGGGGGGGGGGGGGGGGGGTTGACCTGTAAAGATACTTATACCCAAGGGATTGATTTGTTCTTTCCCCCTGGTGCACAAGGTATTCTCGAGGATCGACTTTTTTGTGGTGGAGAAGACACGCTGTTGGCTGGAGTTAAAATGGCAGAGTATTTGCCAATTGTGATTTTGGATCAAGCTTCACATTGGATGGACGTAGCACTGGAGAAAGTTGGCTCAGAAGCCTGGGTGGGTGGATATGAGGTTGTTGACAGACTAGAGTCTCTGTGATAGGATGGGAAAGGTGATTGAGGAGTAGGTGGGGTTCAACTGTAGAGTGGAGGTTGAGCCGTCGGTGGTTTGGGAGGCTCTGAAGGCAGTGGTGAGGGGGGAGGTGATTTTGTTTAATGCTAAGGTAGATAGGGAGATAAGGGATGGTCGCCAAAGATTGATAGAAGAGATTTTGGAGATAGACGGGTGGTAATAATCTTTATTGTCACAAGTAGGCTTACATTAACCCTGCAGCGTAGTTACTGTGAAAATCCCTAGTCGCCACACTCTAGCACCTGTTCGGGTACACTGAAGGAGAATTCAGAATGTCCAATTCACCCAACAAGCATGTCTTTCGGGACAAAACCAGAGCGCCTGGAGGAAGTCCACGGGGAGAATGTACTGTCTCCGCAAACGGTGTCCCAACCCGGGGTCTGTGGCGCTGTGAAGCCACAGTTCTAACATCTGAACTATTGTGCTGCCAGGATCTGGGCTCCTGGCGCAGAGGAGGTTCGACCTGCTATGCATGGGTTGAGTGGTGCGTCAGCTGAGAAGGGCAAGGGGGCCGTCTATGAGTAAGGGGAGAAGGCAGGTAGTATGTTGGCGAGTCAGCTCCATAGGCAAGCAGCAGCGAGGGAGATGGTTTGGGATAGGACGGGGGAGTTGGTGGTTTCCCTGAAGGGGATTAACAATATGTTTGAGGAGTTTTATAGGGATTTGTATACATCGGCGCCACCAGAGAATGAGCGGGAGGTAAGGATGTTTTTGGGGAGGTTAGAGTGCCTGAGGTTGAGTGAAATGGAGAAGGCGGGGCTGGAGCAGTCAGTGAGTGTAGAGGGTGCAAATGGGAAATGCAGTCAGGGAAAGCGGCAGGACCTGGTGGGTACTCGGGAATTTTACAAGAAATTTGAGGATTAACAGGCGCCGTTGCTGGTGGAAATGTTCAACGGCACGATGGGTGGGGGGGTTTGCTGAAAATGATGGGACAGGCCACCATCTCGTTTGCTTAAAGAAGGATAAGGACCATGTGAAGTGTGGGTCGTGTAGGTCCATACCTCTGCTGAATGTGGACACCAAGATATTGGCAATGGTGCTGGTGTCAAGGTTGGAGGTGAATCGGGAGGATCAAACGGGGTTCATTAAGGACAGACGGTTGTCGTTGAATGTGAGACGTTTGCTGAATGTGGTGCTTTCTCCGGCAGAGTGTAGGGAGTTGGAGATGGTGGTAGCATTAGATGCAGAGAAGGCTTTTGATCGGATGGAGTGGAGTTATCTGATTGTGGTGTTGGAGACATTTGGGATTGGGCCTAAGTTTGTGGCATGGGTGAAATTGCTGTCTAGGGAGCCGATGGGCATTTTCTGCTGCACCTGCGAAGGAGATCGGTGCCCCATGTCCTCCCTTTTTGCATTGGTGATAGAGCCCTGGGCCATTGTGCTGAGGGGCTTGGAGTTGTGAAAGGGAATCGGGAGGGGGTTGGGGCATAGAGTGTCCTTGTACACGGTTGATTTGCTGTTATACATATCGGAGCCAGGCTCCTTGGTGGGGAACTTAATGGGTTTGCTTCATAGATTTGGGACTTTTCCAGCGTATAAGCTGAATTTGGGGAAAAGCGCATATTTTGTGGTTTCCTCTCCAGGGACGGGTTGGGATGGGGGGGTTGGCATTCTGTGTGACAGCATCTCACTTTTTAGGTATCCGGGGGTGCAGGTGGCTTGGGACTGGGCAGGTCTTTGGAAATTGAATTTCACTAGTTTAGTGGGGAGTGTAATGGCAGATTTGTTGAGGTGGGATTTTCTTCCTCTGTTGGCGGGCCAGGGGCAGGCGGTGAAGGTGAACATCTTATTGTGGTTTTTCTTTTTGGTGCCTGCCGGTCTGGGTTCTGTACATTGCCTTGGATGGAACCCAACAAGCTTGGGGCAAGCCCAGATCAGGTGGGTGTGATTGGCCGGGACTCTGGCACCGTTCACATTTGTCTTGCACCTCTGGGAAGAACCTGCTAATTCGGGTTCTGGTCAAGTGCGCTCTGTGCAGCATTTTGAATTGCATAAGGCTGACCCTTGCGCAGGCGGAGGTGGAGTAGGCCCTGCTCAGTGCTTTGCTCCAGAGTCCCCAACCTACTTCTGTCCCCAGTTTGTCCCCCCATTTCCGTCTGGTCTCATCTAGTGGCGTTTGGGCCCTATCCAGTAGTTGTCCATACATTTTCCCACAGTTTCTTCCTTCTTTACTATCCGTATTCATCGGGTCCTCTAATAGTTAGGTCTCCAAGGCCCTGGGGTAACCTACTGTCTCTACGGAGGAGGTGTTTTATTTGTAGGTGTCTCATTTCCTGTCCTGTCAGTAGTTATAATTCCTCCGTCAGTTTGTTCAGTGTCGCTAGTTTGTTTCCTATGTAGAAGTCCCTGACTGTCAGAGTTCCCCCGCCCTATCCCCATTTCTTAAAAGTGATGTTTATCATGGTTGGTGGGAACCTGTGGGTTCCGCAGATGGGGGCCATGGAGGGGACACTCGATCAGTCTAAAATGTTGCCTCATTTGGTTCCATGTTTCAATGCAGCAGTTACCACTGAGCTGGATGTGTATTTCATCGGGAGAGATGGGAGTGCTGCCATGGCCAGGGCCCGGAAGGTCGTCGCTCTGCAAGAGGCCTCCTCCATTATCACCCATTCCGAATTGGCTTTGTGTACCCATTCCCTCACTCTGCCGTAGCCACCCAGTGGTGGTATTGCAGGTTTGGTAATGCCAGGCCTTTTGCAGCATTGGTTTGGGGATTCTCGGATTCTTCTTCCCCCCGCCCCGCCGCATTCAAACGCCATGATTAAGCTGTCTATGTTTTGGAAGGGCATGAATCTAAATAGGAAGAGGAACCTCGGCAGCACATTCATTATGATCATCTACACTCTCCCCGCCAGAGAGGGTGAGAGTGCGTCCCACCTTTGCATTTCTTTTTTGACTTCCTTCACCAGGTTTGTCAGATTCCACTTGTGGATCTGTGTCCAGTCTCTGGCTATTTGGATCCCTAGGTCGCGGAATCTGTTTTGGGCTGGTTTAAAAGGGAGCCCCTCCAACTCTGTCCCTCCCCCATTTGCGTTCACCAGGAATGCCTCATTCTTGCCCAGGTTGAGCTTGTAACTCGAGAAGGTTCCAAAACCTTACAGGATCTGCATAATTGCTTTCAATCCTTCCTGTGGTTTTGAGACGTATAAGAGCAGGTCATCTGTATAGAGTGAGATTCTGTGCTCTCTGTCTCCTCTATGAGTGCCCTTCCAACTTTTCGCGTCCCGCAGAGATATCGCCAGGGGTTTGATTGCTAGGGCAAACAGGAGCAGGGACAGTGGGCATCACTGCCTTGTGCCTCTGAGCAGCTGGAAGTATTCAGAGCCGGCGGTGTTGGTTTGGACGTTCGCCTTGGGGGCGTTGTACAGGAATCTCACCCAGGCTGTGAGTCCTGCTCCTATCCCAAATCATTCCAGTACCTCTAGGAGGTATTTCCATTCGATTCTGCCGAAGGCCTTTTCTGCATCCAGGGAGAGTATCACCTCTGGTGTTCTCTGCCCGGGGGGGGGGGGGTCATTTTAAAATTCAACAGCCACCTGTTGTTCGCAGTGAGTTGCCTACCCTTGACAAAGCCTTGAAAGAAAAGAGCAGCTAAACATGGCAGTGGGTTTATTGAAGGTGTATGATAGTACTGAGAATGGTACGTGAGCCAGAAGAATTCAATTATATGACCAACTTACCATTTAAATCATGAAAGCAAATAACCGTGCAATCAAAGATTCAGGGATCAGAAGTAGAGATCAACATGATCAGAGATTGATTCATCAGGAAACTGAGTTGATCATTGATGGAAATCAAAGAAGGATGAAAAAAGTTTGAGAAAAGTAGTGAGAAAGGTGAGCAATCCTGCAAAGTTGCCCTACAAACAATGAAACTAATATGTATTAGATTGATAACTGGCAATGCCCACTACTATATTAAGAATATGCTTCGAATATGGACGGCAACTGTTGGTAATGATTTTCCCATTTGCCCATGCCCTAAACACATCTTTTATTTCTTCACTTGACCCAATACCATCCCATTTTGCCTTGCCTAATCATTCCCTGGAGAGTAGATAATTTGAAACATTGTGTTTAGAATTGGGTAAGCTGGACATGGGACATCTGAGTGTGATACCAGATGATGGAATTAATGGGAAGGGTCAGGTATGTAGCAGTTTTTTTGGCTGTAGGATTTATTAATCTGACAAATACAGAAGGGACTGCAGGTTATTCCTGAAAGGGTCTCCAAACAGTCTCTCCAAGTAAGTTCTACACAAGAGTACAGTGTTTACTAGCTTTATTTGCAAGTGGCTTTTGACCAGTAATGGGTTTTGCTCAATTGGAGATAAAGAAGGTATACATTAGTAATTCATATGATTCCTTTTATTTTAAGAGTTGTTTAACTGTTAATTGTTAAAAAGCTAATGTTCCTTCCTGTATTGATAAAGTTTGTTTTAATATAAAAGATCCCTGTTTGTCAGTGCAATCACTCCTGGAGCAAAGTATCCTTTCCTCACAGTTTACAAATTGAAATATTGTTGGGGTTTCTTGCCCAGGTACTAATATAATTTGGGGTCTCGTCCTGTACCTTTAACAAATTAATACCTCATATTGTATGAATTAATACTTCTGATCGCTCAGATAAGTGATACTTACTGTAGCTATAGGGACCTGTTCATGTAAAATGATGGATTACAAGCATGCTGAGAAATTTGGTTAAATTGAAATGACCTACTTACACAAAATTTGCACAGTCCGAAAACAGAAACTCTCAATTGCATAAATCTACACCTAAAAACCATGAGCATAATTTAGGCTCATCTATTTTTCATTCGTTTGATTATATAATGGTCTCCACTTTCTCATTAATACATTATTTCTAAAGTAATAACACTCTCCGATTCAATTCTGACACAACTGCTTTATGTCTGAATCTTTCTGTTGGAATTCAACCAACTTGCTTGAACCAAAGATATCCGCTTCATCCACCACCTGTTCTTGCTCTTTACTAACCATTTGATCAACATGGTTTCTGACAACTGAACCTCAGCCTCCCTATCGGTACTCCTCACGTTCTCTTCCTCATGTCTCAACCTGTGGCTTTGTGGTCTGGTTACCACACCATTAGGAAGCATCCCAATACCTGTATACTTATTGCAACATTTTTTTTGTTTGACTTTCCACTGGCTGTTCAACTACAGAAGGCCGCACTCCCACCTGCGATCCAGCTACATCATTACCTAGGATAAACTGTACCCCATGAAAAAGACAATTTTTCTATTGCCCCTACTATCATTTCACCACTTTTCACAGGACACTTACATAATGGCACATTATTCTGCTCACCACTAATTCCACATATTACCACCTTCTCTGACAATACTCTGTGGTAATAAAGTCAGGGCCTAGATTTAAGGCCGATTAAATTGGATATCCTAAATGAAAGAATCGGGCACTTTAAATTAAAACCACAGTCCGCTCCAGCAAGATCCTGCAGAATATCCGACTTGAATCCAAATATCGGACTTGAATCCAAATATCCGAATGTACAGAACTCGGACAGGCTACCTGGCCATGTCTGGAGCAATCCTTGATAACCCATGAAGTAATTATCGCTCCTACTTGAGATGCATTGGCCTATGGTCCACAGTTCCTGATACCCCATCAAGTGCTTATCGCTCTTTCTAGGGCAGGCTAAGGTGTCCTGTCAACAGGTCATTAACTAGACCATTGGGCACTGAGACCCTGCCTCCTGAGACTCCATTGGCTGAAGGCCAAGGTCAGGTGGAAAAGGAGGTGGATGGCGACAGGGGATAAAAATAGGCATTTAGGAAGCGAAGACTCGAAGCGGAGACTCGAGACGGGAGGCGAGCGAGAGCAGATCAGACCAGGAAGGAAGGAAGGAAGAAACAGCCAGCGAGAATCACCTTCGTGAAGATGAACCAGTGGGACTCCAGGATCGGGTCTACAGCATATCAAACCACCTTTGAGAGTAGCATAGTCGAATCCTGGGTGTTTCTATTGTGTATATATAGGGGTAATTAATGGGTTAACTATATTTAATAAAGTGTGTTGCATTATATCTGCGTCTGTACTTTGTTCTCCTCATAAATACAGACATCTGTGTAAACTTTGATTAAGGAGCTGGTTGAACCACAGGTTCATTCCCACAATAATTGTCGCCACATTCAAAAGGTGAAGACAGGAGGAGGGGACACTGACGGGTTAGGGACATGCACAAGGACGGTAGAATAGTGACCCTGGGGGGATCTCGCGGTGTGGTTCTAGTTAACAATAGGAAACAAGGTAGCAGAACCAGCTGGGTTTCCAGTGGAGTATTACAAGAAATTTAAAGATATGTTGGCGCCGCTGATGGGGGGGATGTTTGAGGAGGTGATAGGGAAGGGGATGTTGCCACAGACTTTGGGGCAGGCATCGATCTCCCTGTTGCTCAAGAAGGTTAAGGATCCAACAAAATGTGTGTTGGAGGAGGAGACCTGGGTATGGTGGGGAGCTCGGAGGGGGTTGGAGAGGAGCCGTGGGTATGGTGGGGAGCGTGGTGGGGTTGGAGAGGAGACGTGGGTATGGTAGGGAGCGTGGTGGGGTTGGAGAGGAGACGTGGGTATGGTGGGGAGCGTGGTGGGGTTGGAGAGGAGACGTGGGTATGGTGGGGAGCCCGGAGGGGGTTGTGGGAGGAGCCGTGGGTATGGTAGGGAGCGTGGTGGGGTTGGAGAGGAGACGTGGGTATGGTGGGGAGCGTGGTGGGGTTGGAGAGGACCCGTGGGTATGGTGGGGAGCGTGGTGGGGTTGGAGAGGAGACGTGGGTATGGTGGGGAGCGTGGTGGGGTTGGAGAGGAGACGTGGGTATGGTGGGGAGCGTGGTGGGGTTGGAGAGGAGACGTGGGTGTGGTGGGGATTGGGGTGGAGACGTGGGTATGGTGGGGAGCGTGGTGGGGTTGGAGAGGAGCCGTGGGTATGGTGGGGAGCATGGTGGGGTTGGAGAGGAGACGTGGGTATGGTGGGGAGCGTGGTGGGGTTGGAGAGGAGACGTGGGTATGGTGGGGACCGTGGTGGGTTTGGAAAGGAGCCGTGGGTATGGTGGGGAGCGTGGTGGGGTTGGAGAGGAGACGTGGGTATGGTGGGGAGCGTGGTGGGGTTGGAGAGGAGACGTGGGTATGATGGGGAGCGTGGTGGGGTTGGAGGAGGAGACGTGGGTATGGTGGGGAGCGTGGTGGGGTTGGAGAGGAGACGTGGGTATGGTGGGGAGCGTGGTGGGGTTGGAGAGGAGACGTGGGTATGGTGGGGAGCGTGGTGGGGTTGGAGAGGAGCCGTGGGTATGGTGGGGAGCGTGGTGGGGTTGGAGAGGAGACGTGGGTATGGTGGGGAGCGTGGTGGGGTTGGAGAGGAGATGTGGGTATGGTGGGGAGCCCGGTGGGGATTGGGGTGGAGACGTTGGTATGGTGGGGAGCGTGGGGGGTTTGGAGGAGGAGACGTGGGCATGATGGGAAACACGGGGGGGAAGGGGGTTTGGAGGAGGAGACGTGGGTATGGTGGGGACAGCAGGGGTGTTGGGGTGGAGAGTGGGTATGGTGGGGAGCACGGGGGGGTTGGCGTGGAGAGTGGGTATGGTGGGGAGCACGAGGGGTTTGGGTGGGGTGCGCGGGGGTTTGGGGTTGGGGAGGAGACTTGGGAATGGTGGGGAACGTGGAGGGGGTAGGAGGAAGAGACGTGGGTATTTGGGGAGCGCTGGGGGGTTGGGGAGGAGACGTGGGTATGGTGGGGATCATGGTGGGGTTGGAGGAGGAGAGTGGGTGTGGTGGGGAGCACGAGGGAGAGTTGGAGGAGGCGATGTGGGTATGGCGGGGAGCGCGGTGGGTTTGGAGGAGGAGACGTGGGCATGGTGGGGAACGTGGTGCGGTTGGGGAGAAGATGTGGGTATGGTGGGGAGCGTGGTGGGGTTGGAGAGGAGACATGGGTATGGTAGGGAGCGTGGTGGGGTTGGAGAGGAGACGTGGGTATGGTGGGGAGCGTGGTGGGGTTGGAGAGGAGACGTGGGTATGGTGGGGAGCCCGGAGGGGGTTGTGGGAGGAGCCGTGGGTATGGTGGGGAGCGTGGTCGGGTTGGAGAGGAGCCGTGGGTATGGTGGGGAGCGTGGTGGGGTTGGAGAGGAGCCGTGGGTATGGTGGGGAGCCTGGTGGGGTTGGAGAGGAGCCGTGGGTATGGTGGGGAGCGTGGTGGGGTTGGAGAGGAGGCGTGGGTATGGTGGGGAGCGTGGTGGGGTTGGAGAGGAGATGTGGGCATGGTGGGGAGCCCGGAGGGGGTTGTGGGAGGAGACGTGGGTATGGTGGGGAGCGTGGTGGGGTTGGAGAGGAGCCATGGGTATGGTGGGGAGCGTGGTGGGGATTGGGGTGGAGACGTGGGTATGGTGGGGAGCGTGGTGGGGTTGGAGAGGAGACGTGGGTATGGTGGGGAGCGTGGTGGGGTTGGAGAGGAGCCGTGGGTATGGTGGGGAGCCCGGTGGGGTTGGAGAGGAGACGTGGGTATGGTGGGGAGCACGGGGGGTTTGGAGGAGGAGACGTTGGTATGGTGGGGAGCGCGGGGTTTTGGAGGAGGAGACGTGGGCATGATGGGAAACACGGGGTGGAAGGGGGTTTGGAGGAGGAGACGTGGGTATGGTGGGGACTGCGGGGGTGTTGGGGTGGAGAATGGGTATGGTGGGGAGCACGGGGGGGGTTGGCGTGGAGAGTGGGTATGTTGGGGAGCACAGGGGGCTTGGGGTGGAGATGTGGGTATGGTGGGGAGCGCGGGGGGTTTGGAGGAGGAGACGTGGGCATGATGGGAAACACAGGGGGGAAGGGGGTTTGGAGGAGGAGACGTGGGTCTGGTGGGGACTGCGGGGGTGTTGGGGTGGAGAGTGGGTATGGTGGGGAGCACGGGGGGGTTGGCGTGGAGAGTGGGTATGTTGGGGAGCACAGGGGGCTTGGGGTGGAGATGTGGGTATGGTGGGGAGCACGAGGGGTTTGGGTGGGGTGCGCGGGGGTGTTGGGGTGGGGGAGGAGACTTGGGTATGGTGGGGAACGTGGAGGGGGTAGGAGGAGGAGACGTGGGTATTTGGGGAGTGCTGGGGGGTTGGGGAGGAGACGTGGGTATGGTGGGGAGCATGCTGGGTTTGGAGGAGGAGAGTGGGTGTGGTGGGGAGCACGGGGGAGGGTTGGAGGAGGCGATGTGGGTATGGCGGGGAGCGTGGTGGGTTTGGAGGAGGAGACGTGGGTATGGTGGGGAACGTGGTGCGGTTGGGGAGAAGATGTGGGTATGGTGGGGAGCGTGGTGGGGTTGGGGAGTAGACGTGGGTATGGTGGGGAACGCGGGGGTTTTGGAGGAGGCGACGTGGTATGGTGGGGAGCCCGGAGGGGGTTGTGGGAGGAGCCGTGGGTATGGAGGGGAGCGTGGTGATGTTGGGGAGAAGACGTGGGTATGGTGGGGAACGTGGTGGGGTTGGGGAGGAGACGTGGGTATGGTGGGGGGCACGTGGGGTTGTGGTGGTGATGTGGGTATGGTGGGTAGCACGGAGGGTGGTTGGGGAGGAGAATGGGTATGGTGGGGAACGCGGGGGTTGGGGGAGGAGAGTGGGTATGGTGAGGAACCCGGAGGGGGTTGTGGGAGGAGCCGTGGGTATGGTGGGGAGCGTGGTGATGTTGGGAAGAAGACGTGGGTATGGTGGGGAACGTGGTGGGGTTGGGGAGGAGACGTGGGTATGGTGGGGAACCCGGAGGGGGTTGTGGGAGGAGAGTGGGTATGGTGGGGAGCACGGGGTGTTGTGGTGGTGACGTGGGATGGTGGGGGGTGCGGCGTGTTTGGGAAGATAAATTGAGAGCTGTACATTTCTTTGCCATTGTTGTTCAATGTGAAATTGTATAGTAGCGTTATGAGGTAATTGTAAGCTTTTTTGGTGTGAAGTATAAAAAGATGAATATTGTATTCATAATGAAGTTTTGTTTTAGAAATGCCAAAGTCATATTTTTTTCATGCAGTCATTCCTGGAGCAAATCATTCTTTCCGCACAGTCTTAAAATAATTTAAAATATTGGGATTTTGGTCCAGTATCCTACCCACTGTTGGGGTCTGGTCTGGGATCGTAATAAGTCTCTGAATCCAACATATCAAATGGCACAACATTTTGATGGGATTTTGAGGGAGCTTAGATGAAGCAGATCATATGCTGGAGTGTTTGGAATGGGCAACTTTCAATGAATTTGCTATTGTTTTTCACATAGCTGACCCAGAGTGTTTGGGACTAAAATGCAGTCATGTGCTAAAGGTGCTACCTAGCTTGCTGTAGTCATGTGACCTTTGCTCAGATTGGGGGTGTTATATTACCTTTGGTGGTAATATGTCGTTGTTCTTAGCCTTTTGATCCAGAATGGTCCGTTGAGTTGGTGACAAAGAAACCACCAATCTTTACATTGAATCAAAACTAGTTTATTATAACGATTAATTAAATAAAGTTTGCACACACTACTAAGCTATAATTAATAATAAAGTAAGGTTGACTCTATCCAGCAGTAATCTATAATCTATTAATTACAAATGATGTCCTCGTGTTAATTCTCTCTATAATCTAAACTACTCTTCATGCTGTGATCAATCTGTCTCCTCTGCTAATTCTCCACTAACTACCCAGCATTCCCTGAGGTCTGACAGTTATACTGGCAACTGGTGTTGCCCTCTAATTTTGAGCTACACTGAGATGTAATAATTAACCCTTCACTGGTGTACCTATATACATATCAGTACAGGGGGCAACCATGTTAGTCAGTTTGGAAAAAGACATTGGAGATATTGTACTCTGAGCTTGCAACAGTTACCCTCAGGAAAAAAATCATCTCACTTAAGAGAAAGCCTTTTGAAGAAAGCAGTGGATTCTTATTAACAAGACTTGCACTTTTATAGTGCTCTGAATGTAGTAAGATGCCCCAAGGCACTTCAGATGAGTGGTAACAGGACAGATTTGACACAGAAACGCATCAGGAAATGTGAGCACCACAACTTGGTCAAAGTTGTGGGTTTTAAGGAGCATCATAAAGGACGAAAGAGGTAAAAGGCTTTGGGAGGGAATTCCAGAACAGCGAATAACAGTGAATACATTTTCCAGCAGTTACTTCTTCCAGAAAGAGTGATTGTGAACAGCTGTCTGCAACTCATCAACCTGATTAGCAGATCAATCATGCTGGCTTGTTGTCGCATGGGCAACATGTCTGGTATATCAGACTGCCTGATTGTTTGCAAACAGATTAATCAGCACGACTATACTTATCATTTCCGACACATGGAATAATTGAAGGTTCACTTGAGTGTAAATATAGGGAGTTGACAACTTGGTGAAAACAGCTACCAGTCCACCCTGTTATCACAAATCCCCAACATTAAAATAGATAATTCTAGTCAGAATTGATGGATTGTCTTTTTAATGTTTCAGGGTGTTGCTAATAAAGTCCAGATAAAATTGTGCCATTTTAAAGCTGAACTACAAATTCATGTTTCCTTCACATAATTCTGGAAAAACAATGATTTATTACTGCCATTGTTTTGAGGGGCTGTGAAAATAATTTCTCTGTCAGTTTACTCCAGTAAAATTCCTAAGACAATGTGGGTAAGCCTTCCTTGCAACGCACCAGGCAGGCATGGGATCAGCTTGTGAGGTATGTTTGCCCACATCACTTGACATCTCCTACTTCTCGCAGTTCTGTGCGTTGTGTGGCGAGAGCCATGGTTGTCTTTGTTTTGTAAAGCTAATGTTCTCTGGTGATGGTCACTGAAAATTATGCGAGGGCTTGGCTGACAATTAGCTCTGGCTGTTTGGCTGCTGGTCAACAACATGCATTTGCATGGTGCATTAAACATTTGAAGGTACTTCACAAGTGCATTACTAGACAAAAGCTAGATAAGCAGACATTAGAGCAGCAAAATACTGTGGATGCTGTAAGACTTACATTTAAAAAACAGAAAACGCTGGAAAAGCTCAGCGGGTCAGGGAGCATCTGTGGGAGAAATAAGACTTATAATTTCATCAAAGAGGATATATTAGGAGATATTAAGGGCGGAATGGTAACACTGTGGTTAGCACTGTTGCTACACAGCACCAGGGACCTGGGTTCAATTCCCGGCTTGGGTCACTGTGCGACATCTGCACGTTCTCCCAGTGTGTGCGTGGGTTTCCTCTGGGTGCTCTGGTTTTCACCCACAGTCCAAAGATGTGCAGGTTAGGTGGATTGGCCATGCTAAATTGCCAAAAACGTTAGATGGGGTTACTGGACTACGGGGGTAGGGTGGAGGCATGGGCTTCTGTAGGGTGCTCTTTCCAACGGCCGATGCAGACCCGATGGGTCAAATGGCCTCCTTCTACACTGAAAAACCTCTGATTCTATTAGGAGCATCTTGAGGGAAGAGATGGCAAGGTCTAGGGAGGGAATTCCAGAGCCTAGAGCTAAACAGGAAAAGGCACTTCCATCTGTAATGCATTGAAGAAAACCAGAAGAGCACAAAAGCACAAGAATTGGAGGAACATAGCGTTCTTGGGAGGATGGTAGGGCTAGAGAAGGTTACAGAGAGAGGGAAGGTTACAGAGAGAGGGACTGGGGAGTGTTGGGGGTGATAGTAACAAAAGACTTCTAACAATTAACTCAAGTTTTTTTACCATCGAACATTAATGTGCCTCAGAAAGTAACTATCAACCTTATAACTTGTAAATTTTGCATGCTTGTGAGTGTGAATGTAGGTCGTGAATGTTTGAGAAGCACAGATTTACCTTTATAAATATCTTGCTGTCTTTACCTGGGTGGGTGTTTAACTCAATAAAAATTAGCCTCATTTTGTTCTAAACCTCAAGAAAGCCTGTCAGACTAATTTTGTTTGTTACAATCCCAGTTGATGTTATAACTGGATGGGAAGATCCCATAATGGAACCATGACTCAAAAGAATGTGGGCGCGATATTACCGAAAAAAACAGAGTACGTTGTGTGTGGAATTAAAGGAATCGTTCCCAGCGCTTGTAGCATCGGGAGTGATCTCGCTATCTAACGCCACTTTGCTTCTTTTTGGGCCTCGACGGGGAGTGTCCATCCGAGGCTGCACTTAGCCATATTTCCTGCACTGAGAAGCTCTGCTCGAGAGATCGGGGTGCCATTTTTAAAGGTGGTAGGTGCCCAGGTAGTACTGCCAGATGGCAGAGGCACTGCCAGGGTACCAGGTTGGCACTGCCAAGGTGCCAAGCTGGCACTTTTTTGCGCAAGTGCGATCGGGTCAGGGGTGCCCTGCATGGGTGCTGAGGAGGGAGGTGAGTGGTGGGGCGGGGACTCTCCAAAAGTGCATTGGGCTTGGGGAGAGTTGGGGTCACTTCAGGGGCCTCGGAGATTGGATTCTCTCGCTGCACTGAGGACGTCTGGCTAGCGGAGTTCCTCAGTGCACAAAACGGGGCTATGCATGGCCTCGGTCATGGGTTCCCTGTTAAGGCCACTTATCAAATGTTTTATAGCCTTGTGTTTCTTGGAGCTGTGACTTTATTTCCATTTAGTCAAATTGTGTCTATATTTTCCAAAGGAAGGGAAAAAGCCGAACTTCGATGGATGATGTAAAAGCATTGAGCTACTTCAACAGATCAATTGATCAAGTAGATCAACTGAAAATCAAAACTTGCTCCTGACATTAAAACCAATAAGGTTTTTGGGGCAAAAATCCAAAGGAAGGGCCCATACCCATTTTAAACTGGCACTGCCAGGACTTCAGGCTGCAGAGCTCCCCACATGTAGTACAGTAAAACACAACGGTAGAAAATAAAAGATTCTCACAGCTTGCGATGCAAGTTAAATTAGTAATTCAACTTTATTTAACTAGAAATTACAAGAAGGTGGGAGAGCGTTCCGATACCATTAAAAATGGTGGGAACTTTTGGCGTGATGGGCTGATTTAATGATGGTTCAGTGAACTGGAAATCATACTCAGAAATATTCCATTATTATATTCTAGCTAATAAGATTTCAAAAGATATTAATGTTCCTACTTCTTAAGTATAATTGGAAGCAAAACTTTCAATTTGTTGAGAGGTTTGGCTCAGCCTGAGAAACCTGGCAATAAGACACATCAGGAATTGGTTAAAATATGAGAAGATAATTATAGAATCCCTACAGTGCAGAAGTTGGCCATTCAGCCCATCGAGTCTGCACCGACACTCTGAAAGAGCACCTTACCTAGGCCCACTCCTCAGCCCTATCCCCATGACCCAGCAGAATCTGCAAAACATTGGCCACTAAGGAGCAATTTAGCATGGCCAAGCCACCTAATCTGCACATTTATGGACTGTGGAAGGAAACCAAAGCACTGAAGGAAACCCACGTGGACACAGGGAGAAAGTGTAAACTCCACACAAGGCTGGAATTGAACCCGGGTCCCTGGCACTGTGAGACAGCAGTGCTAACCAATGTGCCATTCTACCACCCAAAGCTGTTAATTATTGCAGGGAGGTTTCAATTTAATTGAAGGAATTAGTTTGAAGAGGAAAGTATTGAGTTGGTCATTGCAACCCTTAAGCGACTTGAAGAATTATACGAATTTGGCGACTCATGAGGTGACACAATCAGAGATCGTTTGGTGTGTCTTTAAAAAAATGAGGCCATGGAGAGAAGATCATTAATGACACAAATTTAAGTCTCATGACTGCATTAGATATTGCTGTTCCAATCGAGCTCGCGACTAAAGAAGCTTCTCAGCTCGGAACAAGCACGAGGATCCATAAACTGAGAACGGGTCAGAAGAAGTCTACCCGACAACAGACGTGTCATTTCTGAGCAAAAACAGGCTATTCACAAGCTGATTGCTAGAGCAAGGACAACCAATGGAAAGATTGTAGCAGAACTAACCACATAGCAAGAGGTTGCTTGAGTAAAATAGCTTCTCCAGAGAAGAACACTCAATGGAAGACACAGAACTCATTCAAAGGAAGAAACAAAAATATTCATCTCAGAAAATTCACAATGTCTAAGAATAGAACAACAACCACAGTTATGCTGTAACACTGAAGAACTGAAGCTAAACTTATTCTCAGTCCAGGTTGGTTCACACCATTTTTCGCTAGTCCCAAATCTCAAAATGGAGATTGAAAAGGGGGCTTCCGTCTCCCTCATTCTTGAGACCATCTACGAATAAGAATTTAAACAAAATTAATTTAGAGTACCCAATTTTTTTTCCAATTAAGGGGAAATTTAACATGGCCAATCCACTTATCCTACACATCTTATTGGGTTGTGGGGGTGGGACCCACGCAGACACAGGGGGCCGGGGGGGGGGGGGGGGGGGGGGGTGGTAGAAATGTGCAAACTCGACACAGACATTGACTCAGGGTTGTGATCGGACCCGGGTCCTTGGCGACATGAGGCAACAGTACTAACCACTGCGCCACCATGCTGCCCTACGAACAGAAACTTAATCACCTGCCTTTGAAGCCAGCAAATGTGATTTTCTGTACTGAGTAAATTGCCCTTTGAGAGGTTAGATCACAGTCAAGGTTGAATTAAGTGGACAAACTGCAGAGATATCACTCCATGTGGTCCGAGGAAGTTTTCCAGCTCTCTTTGGCCTCTCTTCGCTGGAACGGATTAAACTGAACTGAAGCACTGTAAACAGCTAAGTTGATACAAAGCCGGACTTTAGACCATCATGGAAACATATAGCAGAGTTTTTGAAGACACAGTCGGGTCCATGAAAGGAGTACCAGTGTCTCCAAAGATTAAGGAAAATAGCCAGCATAAATGTCTCAAGACTAGAGCAGTGCCCTATACATCCAAAAGTTGTATCTGAGGGCAGCACGGTGGCACAGTGGTTAGCATTGCTGCCTCACGGCGCCGAGGTCCCAGGTTCAATCCCAGCTCTGGGTCACTGTTCGTGTGGAGTTTGCACATTCTCCCCGTGTTTGCGTGGGTTTCACCCCCACAACACAAAGATGTGCAGTGTAGGTGGATTGGCCACACTAAATTGCCCTTAATTGGAAAAAAATAATTGGGGACTCTAAATTTAAGAAAAAAAAGTTGTATCTGAGCTACTGAGACTTATGAAAATGGTGTTTTAGAGCCCGTCACTACTAGTGACTGGACAACCCCTATTGTACCTGTTATGAACCAGTTCGTATCTGTGGAGATTTTAAGACATCAATTAATTATGAGATAATCAATACCCACTACCGTTGATTGAAAATTTGTTTGCAGGCCAAGCATGAGGACAGACGTTCAGCAAGATGGACCTATCGCAGGCCTACCTACAAATTAATATGGCAGCTTAATCTCAACACCTGCTTACCACCATCACTCACAAAGGCCTGTTCCACTACAAGAGATTGCCTTTTGGAATAAGGTCAGCACCGGGTTTATTTCAATGCTGAATGGACCAGATCCTTGTGGCTTACAGGGGGTACATTGTTACCTAGATGGTATATTGAAACTGTCACATACATTGTTGTGCGCAAAACAGGCATGGCAATGGACACCTGACTTTGTGGGTCATCTGCAGAGACGCCTTATTTTGGCATGGTTCCAAGGGACTGCCTGGTGGTGTTTAAGTCAGCACCTTCAACGAGCAGCTGCAGAGCCTCACAATCTGGTATCTGGATTGCCTCACATATTGGTATCTGGGATGGATTAGCATTCTAAGCATTGGCCGCTGCCCTTACATTGTACTTGAGCCCCAAATGATGGCTCCTCGTCATTCAAGATTAATATGCACAAATCATCTTTTCCAGAGAGACCAGGTAGTGGCTCACCCTCATCTGGTGATATTATATACGTATCAGCCAATACTGACTTGTGTTGGACCTTGGAGGTAAAGGGGGATGGATATTATATCAGTGGGTAGTTGTAATTGTATATAATGTCTCTTTAAGAACCAAGTCACGTGAGAATCATAGAATCCCTATAGTGCAGAAGGAGACCATTTGGTCCATCGAGTCTACCCCGACCCTCTGAAAGAGCATTCTACCAAGGCCCACTCCCCGCCCCATCCCCGTAACCCTTGAGCCCCACCTACCTGCAAATCTTTGATCTGTGGGACGAAATTGGAGCACCTGGAGGAAATCCATGCAGACACTGGAAGAACGTGCAAACTCCTCACAGACAGTTGGAATTAAACCCGGGTCCCTGGTGCTGTGTGGCAACAGTGCTAACTACTGTGTCACCCTGTCACAATGTGTGACACCATTGACTACTTCGCAAATGTTTCCCTTATTCTAGTACCAGCCTTTGTACAGTGAAGATCTGTTTAATAACTTGCTTTCTGTTAATGTTGCTTTCAACCCATGTGCATCAGTAATCTATTTCTTTTATACTGTTAGTCTAAAGATACAGCACTCATAATCCACGCAACTGGCTTTATTTCAATTAACTACTCTAGTTTTGGACTTACACATGTCACCCTCAAACTCAATATGAAATTCTGACATATTATGATGACTCTTTCTCAATAGATTCATTACTATGAGATTAATAATTAACCCTGTCTTATTATGTGAAAGACTTGAAATAAGATGTTCCCTGGTTGGTTTCATTACATTTTGTTCTAGGAAATAGATTCAAATGCATTAATCCTGCTCCCCGACTATACACTCAAACTTAATTATTTAAACTTAAATAGCACAATTTAAAAATAATAAGTTTGAAGGGATGAAGCATACGGGATATTGTTTGTAGTCAGTTTCATGCAGTGGCAGTTTGGATAGACACCAAATTGTTTAACTGCACCGGATGATTATGAATTTTGAGGCTTGTTTCCATGATCAGGGAGGTATTTGAGATTTAATGGAACACTGCGAAGTTATGTCACAAACAGTTGCAGGTCTGCAGCAGTATTTCTGGTACTCTAGAATTACGCTGCTCCCACTCATATCATGGTAAACAATATGAATGGGGTTGTGGAAATACAGAAAAGGAGCCCATGGAGATTATATGGTTAGCTTCAAGACAGAGGTTATCCATTGCAGTGTTTCACTTTGCTTATTTCTACAATATGAATGCAACTCTTCTTCATTTCAGATTTGTCAAATTAACCGTTCCCTTGAATGGGCTCCCAGATGGTTAATGTGCACTTTCACAATTACATGGCAGATCTCACATAATAACTCCTTCTCATGAATTCACTAATGGTCTGGTCCCCATACACAGAAGGCAGGTTTACTCAATTTCAATTGCTAATAAAATTATGTTGAGCCAACTGCTTATGGAACTCTGTGACTACAAAAACAATATTAAATTTAATCAGTTGTGGATGCAAAAATACATCTCCCAACTGTTTGAACATTGTGTTTGGAACTTGGCACTCATGGGTGAACTGCCTCTGCATTATCCAAATTCTAAAGTAATCTACTAGACAGCCTGCCTTGTTCATTTCAAGTCACTTAGCGCCTTTAAGACAGAGATAGATAGGTTCTTGATCAATTAGGGGATCAGGGGTAACAGGGTGAAGGCAGGAAAATGGGGATGAGAAACATATCAGCCATGATCAAATGGCTGAGCAGACTCGATGGGCTGCATGGCCAAATTCTGCTGCTATATTTAATGGTCTTATTAATGCTGTTCTTGCAGCCATGTGATCTACCAGCAGCACATTTAGTGGAAATTGAACTTTGCATCTGACATTGAGCAGTTCAACTACTGGAGCAGTTGAAATAACAACTGACAACGTCAATGTAGAATGTGTCTTTTAAATACAGTTGGTGACTACCTAATACCTAATAAACTAAGAGTTTAAACAAATACAATTCATCACTGTGTTTCAGGGGAACAATGCAGCTTGCACACTCATGAAATGTTACTTTCACGTGTGTGGTGGACCGTTTATTGGATAATAAGAATTGTGGTAACTAATTCTTCACAGTAGATCTCTGCTTGTAGAATTATTTTAGGATACTTTGAGCATGCTGCATATTTCAAGATGTAATCAGCAGCCAACTATTGCAATTCAAGCAGTTTATAGAAGACAAAACAGAAAGAATTGTTGAAAAGTTTTGGTTATGCACTAATCAATAAGAACATTCCATTGTTAAATATTCCGATTTCTAGTTTATTGTTTATTCTTTAATTGCAGAAATGGTGCCTTAACTACCTGACAATAATATATCCCCAGAAAGAGAGTACACGTACCAGCGAAGACCAAGCTGGTCCACATGCTTAGTTGTTTGCACACTATCTTATACTTTCCAAGCATAAAAAGAAAGGTTTGCATTTATATAGTGTCTTTCATCACTTCTGTGAGGTTGGTGTTTGGGCACATTGTTTTGACAATGACAAGTAAGTTTTACTACAGAGATGGCTATGCCATACCAACACTTGACATCAAAGTTGAAAAGAGCAGAGTTCTTTTCCTAAACATTAACACCACAGTGAACTAAATTTTAATCGAAACCTAATAAACTAAGAGTTTAAACAAATACAATTCATCACTGTGTTTCAGGGGAAACAATTCAATCATTCATAATTCATGCTCAGATCAATTTAATATGAATACATTTAGTTAGTATTAATTATTTTCTGATTTATGCATCTGTTTCAATGGTTAGCTTTGCACAAATGTATGATGCATTGACTACTGACAGCCACATTTCTTTTTAGATATTAAATCACTTAGAAAAATGGTGTTTCATTCAGGAAACAAAACAAGGTAATATTGAAACACTTCTAGCCATAAGTTAGTATTGCATAGATATAATCATCTCTAGGTTATTTCATATTCTTCTTTGGGCTGATAAATATATACCAGCAAACAGCAATCACACATGACTTTGTCATTTGGAAGAGAAACTTGAAGTTATTATGGTTGACTGGGATTCAATTGGAACAATCAGACTAGATTTGAAACTGCCCTTTACAATCAGTCATCATCAGTATAGATTGTTTCTCAAACCCCAGACAGAAATCTAAACCACACAGAGGAATGTTTAGTCAAAATTAGTTTAATGAGCACCTTGCCTGCTGGTTGAGAAATTAGCTTTCTTCAAAATTTCATGGCATATATGTCCTATTCTCCAGAGGATCAGGTAATAATGTGAATATTAATTATGATTGTGTGTTAATTCAGGGAGAAGAGTGAATGGTAAACATCTTTAATAACGCACATCCTGTATTTTAAATGTACTCTTGAATGACATGGTTAAAATTGGATTGTGACAGCAATTGGGAGAATGGGGTAGTGCGGATCTACCAGGACTGGAGTGCGGAGGTGGCTAAGCGGCGGTCCGGATTTAATCGGACGAAAGACGTGCTTTATAGAAAAAAGATAAAGTTCGGAATGTTGCCGCCCGCGCGCCTGTGAGTAACTTATTCGGACCGGCATTATTATTTCGATTCCCCGGAGGAGGCGTGGGCCTTCGTGCGGACGGAGAAACTGGACTTGAACTAGGGGTTGGGGGTTGCGAGGTCGGCTGTAAGATATTAGTGCTGGATTCTGCTGTTGCTGTGTTCTCGTTTTCTTCTCTTGTTTTCTTCTTGTTTTAGTACTTTTGCAATTTTGATATGGTTATTTACGGATGGGTTGTTCTGCTATGTTTTTGTTTTTGTGCTGTGGGACATTGTCTGGGCTGTGTATCTTGAGGGGAGGGTCGGGGGGGGTATGTTGTATTCTATGCCGGAGTGGGGGTATGGAGTGGGGCTGATATTTGGGAGCTGCGTCAGAAGGGTGTGGCGGGCTTTTCTCTGGTTTCCCGTGCTGCGGGGCTGGGGGGTGGAGATGGTGACGGGGGAGGCGGGGCCTTAACTGGTTCTTCCCCGCGCTGGAGCGGTGCCAGGAGGAGGGATAGATTGGGGGATGATCCCACTTCGGGAGGGGTCGGGCTATTGGCGGGAGTTTCCGGGGTCAGCAGAAGTTAGCTGACCCACGGAAGTACAATGGAGGACGGTTCGCGGCTGGGAGGGTTCCTAGCCTGGGGGGGAAGGGAGGGGGGGAAAGGGGAATACCGGGTTGCTGCTGGTAGGGTCAAGAAGGAGCTGGTGGGGGCTGGGGGGACAGAGGTGAGGGGTTGTCGCTATGGGGACGGGGTCGAGCAGGGGGTGCTGGCCTGGGGCGGGCAGTCAACGGGCTATGGCTAGCCGACGGGGGAGGGGGGCAGGACGCCCTCTGATCCGGTTGGTCACCTGGAATGTGAGAGGGTTGAATGGGCCAGTGAAGCGGTCGAGGGTACTGGCTCACCTGAAGGGATTAAAGGCGGATGTGGCAATGCTTCAGGAGACCCACCTGAGGGTGGCGGACCAGGTCCGCCTGAGGAAGGGATGGGTGGGGCAGGTTTTCCACTCGGGGTTGGATGTGAGGAACCGGGGAGTGGCGATTCTGGTGGGGAAAAATGTGTTGTTTGAGGCATCGGAGGTGGTGGCGGATAAGGGGGGTAGGTATGTGATGGTTAGGGGCAGGCTACAAGGAGAGAAGGTGGTACTGGCTAGTGTGTATGCCCCAAATTGGGACGATGCGGGCTTTATGAAGCGTATGTTGGGACGGATCCCGGATCTGGAGGCGGGAGGTCTGATCATAGGGGGGGACTTTAATACGGTGTTGGATCCTTCACTGGATCGGTCCAGCTCTAGGACGGGTAGGAGGCCGGTGGCGGCCAAGGTACTGAGAGGGTTTATGGACCAGATGGGTGGGGTGGATCCATGGAGGTTTGTCAGGCCGAGGGCACGCGAGTACTCTTTCTTCTCCCACGTACATAGGGTCTACTCTCGGATAGATTTCTTCGTGGTGAGTAGGGGACTGATTCCGAGAGTGGAGGAGGCCGAGTGTTCGGCCATTGCAATCTCCGACCACGCTCCGCATTGGATAGAGTTGGAGATGGGAGAGGTGCGAGACCAACGTCCGTTGTGGCGGTTGGATGTGGGGTTGTTGGCGGAGGAGGAGGTGTGTAGGAGGGTCCGGGCAAGTATTGAGGGGTACCTTGAGGTGAATGATACGGGGGAGGTTCAGGTGGGGATGGTCTGGGAAGCCCTGAAGGCAGTAATTCGTGGGGAGCTGATATCCATCCGGGCACACAGGGAGAGGAGCGAGAGGAGTGAGAGGGATAGACTGGTGGGAAAGATGCTGGAGGTGGACAGGAGGTATGCAGAGGCACCAGAGGAGGGACTGTTGGGGGAGAGGCGCAGCCTGCAGGCTAAATTTGATTTGCTGACCACTAGAAAGGCGGAGGCACAGTGGAGGAAGGCACAAGGGGCAGTGTACGAACATGGTGAAAAGGCGAGTAGGATGCTGGCTCATCAGCTGCGTAAGCGGGATGCGGCTAAGGAGATTGCTGGAGTGAGAGATAAGAGTGGGAATGTGGTGCGGAAGGGGGGTAGAGGTGAATGAGGTCTTCAAGGATTTTTACGGGGAACTGTACCGGTCGGAGCCAACGGGGGAGAGGAGGGGAATGGAGAGGTTCCTTGACGGGCTTTCTTTCCCGAAGGTGCAGGAGGAGAAGGTGGAGGGGTTGGGTGCGCCGATTGAGCTGGAGGAGCTAGTTAAGGGGATCGGGCAGATGCAGTCAGGGAAGGCACCGGGGCCGGATGGGTTCCCGGTGGAATTTTATAAAAAGTTTGTGGATCTAGTGGGCCCCTTGCTGGTGCGAACACTCAATGAAGCGTGGGAGGGGGGGACTTTGCCCCCGACGATGTCACGGGCGCTGATCTCGTTAATTTTAAAGAAGGACAAGGACCCCCAGCAGTGTGGTTCATACAGGCCCATATATCTCCTCAACGTGGACGCTAAGGTGCTGGCAAAAATCCTAGCCACCAGGATAGAGGACTGTGTGCCAGGGTTTGTGCACGAGGACCAGACAGGTTTTGTGAAGGGAAGGCAGCTGAACACGAATGTGCGGAGATTGCTGAATGTCATTATGATGCCGGCGATTGAGGGGGAGGCAGAGATAGTGGTGGCACTGGATGCGGAGAAGGCCTTCGATAGAGTGGAGTGGGGGTACCTATGGGAGGTGTTGGGGAGGTTTGGGTTTGGTGAAGGGTTCATTAGATGGGTAAGGCTGTTATATGAGGCCCCGATGGCATGTGTGGCCACGAATAGGAGGAGGTCGGAGTACTTCCGGCTTTACCGAGGGACCAGGCAGGGTTGCCCCTTGTCCCCCTTGTTGTTTGCACTGGCAATCGAGCCGCTGGCGATGGCATTGAGAGATTCAGAGAGGCGGAGAGGCTTGGTGCGAGGTGGAGAGGAACATAGGGTGTCGTTGTATGCCGACGACCTGTTACTGTATGTGGCGGACCCGGTGGGAGGGATGCCGGGAGTGATGGAGTTACTAGCCGAGTTTGGGACCTTCTCAGGTTATAAATTAAACTTAGGCAAGAGCGAGGTGTTTGTGGTGCACCCTGGAGACCAGGAGGAAGGAATTGGTAGGCTCCCGCTTAGGCGGGCAGGGGAGAGCTTTAGGTACCTGGGGGTGCAAGTGGCCAGGGACTGGGGGACTCTCCACAAGCATAACTTTACCAGGCTGGTAGATCAGATGGAGGAGGAGTTCAGGAGGTGGGACATGCTGCCATTGTCGTTGGCGGGGAGGGTGCAGTCCGTCAAAATGACAGTGCTTCCGAGGCTCTTGTTCCTTTTTCAGTGCCTGCCCATATTTATCCCCAGGGCCTTCTTTAGGAGAGTGACTAGCAGTATTCTGAGTTTTGTGTGGGCACATGGGACTCCGAGAGTGAGGAGGGTGTTCCTGGAGCGAGGAAGGGATGGAGGTGGGCTGGCACTGCCCAACCTTCTGGGGTACTATTGGGCAGCCAATGTGTCAATGGTGCGTAAATGGGTGATGGAGGGGGGAGGGGCGGCGTGGAAAAGAATGGAGATGGCGTCATGTAGAGGTACGAGCCTGGGTGCCATGGTAACGGCACCGTTGCCGCTCTCCCCTAAGAGCTTTACCACGAGCCCGGTGGTGGCGGCGACCCTAAGAATCTGGGAACAATGGAGACGGCATCGGGGGGAAACAGGGGCCTCGATGGAGGTTCCACTGGGTGGCAACCATCGGTTCATCCCGGGGAACACGGATGGGGGATTCAGGGGGTGGCAGAGGGCGGGCATCAGCAAATTGAGGGACCTGTTTATTGGCGGGAGGTTTGCGGGCCTGGGGGAACTGGAAGATAAATTTGGCCTTCCCCAGGGGAACATGTTCAGATACCTGCAGGTAAAGGCGTTTGCTAGGCGACAGGTAGAGGGATTCCCTTTGCTGCCCTCGCAGGGGGCGATGGACAGAGTGCTTTCGGGGGTGTGGGTAGGAGAGGGGAAGGTGTCTGACATCTATAAGGTAATGCAGGAGGTGGAGGAGTCATCAGTGGAGGAGCTGAAGGCTAAATGGGAGGAGGAACTCGGGGAGCAGATAGAGGACGGGACTTGGGCGGATGCCTTGGACAGAGTCAACTCTTCCTCCTCATGTGCGAGGCTTAGTCTCATCCAATTTAAGGTGCTGCACCGGGCCCATATGTCCGGGACTAGGATGAGTAGGTTCTTCGGGGGTGAGGACAGGTGCACCAGATGTTCGGGGAGTCCTGCGAACCACGCCCATATGTTCTGGGCATGCCCAGCACTGGAAGAATTCTGGAAGGGGGTGGCGGGGACGGTGTCGAGGGTGGTTGGATCCAGGGTCAAACCAGGGTAGGGACTCGTGATTTTTGGAGTTGCGGTAGAGCCGGGAGTGCAGGAGGCGAAAGAGGCCGGTGTCCTGGCCTTTGCGTCCCTAGTAGCCCGTCGAAGGATTCTGTTACAATGGAAGGATGCAAGGCCCCCAAGTGTGGAGACCTGGATCAGTGACATGGCGGGATTTATAAAATTGGAAAAGGTCAAATTTGCCCTGAGAGGATCAATACAAGGGTTCTATAAACGATGGCAGCCTTTTTTGGACTTCCTGGCTCAGAGATAGGTAACTGGGTCAATAGCAGCAGCAACCCGGGGGGGGGGGGGGGGGGGGGGGGGGGGTGCATTATTGTAGTGTTTATTCTGTAACTTTATAGTGTGTTAATATGCGTTGTTGTTAAAATGCTGGGTTGTTCATGGGGATGGGGCGAATGTATATGATTGTTAATATTATTGTTATTTTCGGTATTTTAATAAGGTGCGTCAATGTTGTATAAAATCAAAATTTCTCAATAAAAATGATTTAAAAAAAAAAAAAAATTGGATTGTGTAATTTTTTGGGTGTGGCATCATGATTTGTGATCTGCCCCCACCAGTCCCTGTGGAAGCGTGCGTTGCCTCCTCGTTAACATTACCATGATGTGTAGCCGAGTGCAACCTACGCTGCCGGCTGGATTATCAGAGCATGCAAAGTGGTCACATGTTCTAGCCGGCCCCTAGCTCTTAAAGGCGATCTGTCTCTTCTAAAGGGAAACTATACTGGTAAACTGAAGGCTGCCAGTGACGGAAAATGCAACAGCCAGAGTGAAGAAATTTGAGCAACAACCTAGGAAGAGGGCTGTAAGCCTTTCTGATTTTTTGCTGAAGGCACTCGTGGAATTCCACTCCAAGGGAGGCAATGTTTCTACAGGATGCAGGAAGCCCTCATGTCAGATCTACCAAAGGCGGTGAGGACAGGTCAAATGGGAAGTCAATTCCCAGAGTCGTGCCCCAAGAAACTTAATGGCCTCACATGTGTAGTTAAAGTACGTGCTTGCATCGATACATCACACTTTATACCCAACAGGTCAGTAGCCTCTCACAATTTTCAGTGCAACACAACATCATGACTCACCCAGCAGCACTCCCGACCACTCAGGATTTATGCCTGAAATTAATATAAAATAGCTCACCCACACATGCCTTCCTTCCACTGATGTCTCCACATACCTCCAGCAATTTAGCTGTGGCAAATATATCATCAAAACAAAGTGCCAGACAATTACTGACATTCTTCCCTCTGACTTGCTGGATGAGGTGGTCATAACTGCAGTGAGAACCAAAAATGCTTTGGGGAGATGTCACGATTCCATCCAATCAGAACAAAGGGGCTGGTTTAGCACAGCGGGCTAAGACAGCTGGCTTGTAATGCAGAACAAGATCAGCAGCGCGGGTTCAATTCCCGTTCCAGCCTCCCTGAACAGGAGGTGGAATGTGGCGACTAGGGGCTTTTCACAATAACTTCATTGGTCTACTTGTGACAATAAGTGATTATTATTATATTATTATTATTATAACAGGAGATAATACTCCAAATCATGGGGCTGGCTGTAACAGCCCGTGATCTCTGAACTTTGAAGTTGCTGGTAAATTAATCCCTTCTGCCTCTTCTCAATTCCCTTGTACCCTCATCCTGAGATCCACATGAAGTGAAAGGTGCAGATGCTGTGACCATGGATCTCCTACTTCCTTCCCTAACTCTTCATTCAACCTAACCTTTCCTTCCTTCCACTTTGGGCAGCACAGTGGTTAGCATAAATGCTTCACAGCTCCAGGGTCCCAGGTTCGATTCCCGGCTGGGTCACTGTGTGGAGTCTGCACGTCCTCCCCGTGTGTGCGTGGGTTTCCTCCGGGTGCTCCGGTTTCCTCCCACAGTCCAAAGATGTGTGGGTTAGGTGGATTGGCCATGCTAAATTGCCCGTAGTGTCCTAAAATGTAAGGTTAAGGGGGGGGTTGTTGGGTTACGGGTATAGGGTGGATACGTGGGTTTGAGTAGGGTGATCATGGCTCGGCACAACATCGAGGGCCGAAGGGCCTGTTCTGTGCTGTACTGTTCTATGTTCTATGTATCTGCTTTTATGCTTTCAGGTTCCAGAGAACCCATGCCTAACCATCTCCAGGACACCCAGGAGGAGAGGAACCCCACAGCAGTGACGCGGAAACACTGTAACTTGGTTAGTCAATTCCAGCTCAGATATTGGCACTGCTTCTACTTTAGAGGTTACCATAGGGTCAGGATCTGCATATGGTGAGTCATTGGGCATGATTGGGCTGCAGTCAGGCCAGAATGTAAAGTAGTTTGTCTAGTAGCTCACAGGAGGGTGAAGTCTTCAACAGGGCAGTCTGTGTGAGAAAGCTGGTATATATGCAAACTGTGATGTTTGCAGTATGAGCAGGCCTGCCACAGAGCCTCCTATCAATGGCAAGGAGCCAAAATCCAGCTCCAATATGCATCGCGCAGAACTTGGAGACCATTGAATTGAATTCAATTGAATTTGATTTATTGTCACATGTATCGAGGTACAGTGAAAAGTATTGTTCTGCGTACAGTCCAGCCAAATTGTTCCATACATGAAAAAACATTGGACATGCATAAATACACAATGCAAATACATAGGCACAGGCATCGGGTGAGCATACGGAGTGTAGTACTACTGAGGAGAGATGTGTGAAGAGATCGGTTCAGTCCATAAGGGGGTCATTCAGGAGTCTGGTAACAGCAGGGAAGAAACTGTTTGTTTTGATTTAGAAACCGGTTACTGCATCTTAGACTTTTGTATCTCCTGCCCGATGGAAGAAGTTGGAAGAGAGAATAACCTGGGTGGGAGGGGTCTTTGATTATGCTGCCCGCTTTCCCCAGACGATGTGAGGTGTAGACAGAGTTAATGGATGGGAGGCGGATTTGTGTGATGGACTAGGCTGTGTTCACGACTCTGTAGTTTCTTACGGTCTTGGGCCAAGCAGTTGCCATACCAAGCTGTGATGCAGCCAGATAGGATGCTTTCTATGGTGTATCTGTAAAAATTGGTAAGAGTCAGTGTGGACATGCTGAATTTCTTTAGTTTCCTGAGGAAGTATAGGCGCTGTTGTGCTTTCTTGCTCGTACCATCGCCACCAGTGTGGAAGTGGGAGCCAACTCCATGAGCGCACTTGTAGACTGACCGGTAATGTGGTGCCTGCTAACTGCTGTCTCAGTTTCCACTGTAGCACAGTGGAAGCTGCTCAGTCTTTCAGTGCTGCACTGGAAGATTAGACCAAGGTCTGAACTTGACTGTTGCCACATATGCTTGGAATGCGACCAAACGCCTCCCTATCACAGAACTCAAAGGACATGCAGGCTCTCACAGCAGGCCATTTGGATATGGATTTTCAGAGTTACCACACCTTGTGAAAGGCAGTGGCTCCACCAAGCCTGAACCTCCTGTCTTCTCTCAAGATAACAGCATTCATGCTCCCCACAATTGCCACTTTGTCATTGCTCCTGAGGTTGCCTCTCAGCCAGCCGGACCAGAGTTTGGATGCCCGTGTTGGGGTGCTGTGGTCCGAAACTGAACCCTGAAGTCCTTGAGCTATTTAAGGGTATCCCTCGAGGCTATCTGAAGTTTCCTCCAGTGAAAGCCAGCATCCTTTCACCAGTCATGCTCCAGCCACTGGGGTAGTATAGTGTAAGAACACGGGGACAGGGAACAATTTATAGAATATGGCACGATGGAACACACTAAAGTGAAAAGATGATGAAAAGACCTCCTTAAAAGCCATTAAGTCACACCCATCCTGTGACTTAATGGATGCTTTGGTGGAGGGCCTATGGACAATGTTACCAATGTCTTCTGCTCCTGTCTGGGAGGACCCAGAGGTGTATATATTGACGGTGACAGTGACCTTGACAGCCACAGACAGTGCTGTCCTGTCCCTGCTGTGAGGTTCCAGGTTGGGTTAAAGTAGATGGCACAGTCCATCCCCCCACCTTTGTTGAATCTGAATCACCTCGGGCACTGCTTCAGGAAGAAGTGGCCTGGAAACATCTTGGTGGGTGGGGCTTATTGTATGGCTAGTTCCTCCGCCCTCCTTACAAAGCTTTCTCATCCTTCATCCTTCGCTCCATAGCGGGTCATATTGCAGATCAATGGGCATTCATTCCACAGCCTCCGTACAATACCCAGCAATATCACATCTTAAAAAACACAATACAACACTTCCACAAACTCAACCTAAGCAGAAGTAAACCTCAAAAACTCCTCACCAGCAATTTGTTGAGTGGCGCATCTTGCTGCTGAATCTCCCTCTCTCTTCTGCTCTGAGGGGATGCTGGAAACCATGGACCGCTGTGTTAATCATGCTATAGAGGCATGGTTCATCTTTGTTGGTGGCACATTCATCCAGTTTGCGAGACTCTTTGACAAGATCATTTTTTTGTCTACCCCGAGCTCTTTTACAATCGATCTTTCCCATCAGCATCAGACTTTCTGAATCATAATTTCTTATTACGTGCCCATGAAATTCTTACATTCTCTTCCTGATCTTGGTCAGCAGAGTTCTTCTGGTCTCAGATTTTACTGATGTGGAGATGCCGGCGTTGGACTGGGGTGAGCACAGTAAGAAGTCTTACAACACCAGGTTAAAGTCCAACAGGTTTGTTTCAAACACGAGCTTTCGGAGCACGGCTCCTTCTTCAGGTGAATGGAAAGGCTTGTTCCAGAAATGTTTATATAGACACAGTCAGAGATGCCCCGGAATGCGAGCACCTGCAGGCAATCAAATCATCAAAGATGCAGAGAGAGAGGTAACTCCAGGTTAAAGAGGTGTGAATTGTCCCAAGCCAGTTCAGTCGGTAGGCCTCTGCAAGTCCAGGCTTGTTGGTGGGGGCCGAATGTAATGCGACATGAATCCCAGATCCCGGTTGAGTCCGCATTCATGCGTGCGGAACTTAGCTATAAGTTTTTGCTCAGCAATTTTGCGTTGTCGCGTCTCCTGAAGGCCTCCTTGTAGAATGCTGACCCGGAGATCAGAGGCTGAATGTCCTTGACTGCTGAAGTGTTCCCCAACTGGAAGGGAACAGTCCTGCCTGTTGATAGTCGCACGATGCCCGTTTATTCGTTGTCGCAGTGTCTGCATGGTCTCGCCAATGTACCACGCTTCGGGACATCCTTTCCTGCAGCGTATGAGGTAGACTACATTGGTCGAGTCGCACGAGTATGCGCCGCGTACCTGGTGGGTGGTGTTTCCACGTGTAATGGTGGTGTCCATGTCGATGATCTGGCATGTCTTGCAGAGATTACCCTGGCAGGGTTTTGTGGTGTTGTGGTTGCTGTTCTGAAGGCTGGGTAATTTGCTGCAAACAATGGTTTGTTTGAGGTTGCGCGGTTGTTTGAAGGCCAGTAGTGGGGGTGTGGGGATGACCTTGGCAAGATGTCCATCCTCGCTGATGATGTGTTGGAGGCTGCGAAGAAGATGTCGTAGTTTCTCCGCCCCAGGAAAGTACTGGACGACGAAGGGTACTCTGTCAGTGGTGTCCCGTGTTTGTCTTCTGAGGAGGTCGGTGCGGTTTTTTGCTGTGGCGCGGTGGAACTGTCGATCAATGAGTCGAGCGCCATATCCCGTTCGTACGAGGGCATCTTTCAGCATCTGTAGGTGTTACTGGCATCTCTTCAATGAGAGTGTGATTTGTGCATAATATCAACATTATTCTCAAAAGCCATAACTGTGCAGCTTCAGTGCTTCCCTGCATTGCTTCACTGACTGTCCAAAGTTCACTTCTATCTGTCAAAATAGATGTAGCATTCCAGGATTCTCAGCTTTGTTTTCATGGCTGATTTTCACTTTATCATAACTTTTTAAATCTTTTGAAATGGATCTTTGGCAATTCCAATCCAACGTCTTTTTTTCTGGTTACATTTTCTGTTCAAGGTAACAACGTTTGTGGCCCAAATTTGGTCAATGGACATCACTTCATCCAGTAAGGTGAGTGACACCATGCTCTCACCAGTTCCTTTGCTTCTGGTACCTGTAATCGCCTTTCTCAAACCCCTGTGCCTCATTGGTCACAGTGCAGTGAATGAAATGAAATGAAAATCGCTTATTGTCACGAGTAGGCTTCAAATGAAGTTACTGTAAAAAGCCCCTAGTCGCCACATTCCGGCGCCTGTTCGGGGAGGCTGTTACGGGAATCGAACCGTGCTGCTGGCTTGCCTTGGTCTGCTTTCAAAGCCAGCGATTAGCCCAGTGAGCTAAACAGCCCCAGTGCTCACCAGCCAAAAGTTGTTTGACCTCATTAGCACCACCAATGGCGGCCCACTGTTTTGACGGCTCCACATCCAACATGTTCAGACTAAAAAATGGAGTGAAAACAGTGCTGTGTCCCAGCCCTCACTCTGTTTTGGTATCTTCTTCTCCAAGTCTTCTTCACCTTTGCCTTCCCTGCAGTTACGGAAGGAATTGACTGGCACAGGAGATCAGACAACAAACTCTGCAACCTATCAAGACTGAAAGCGATGTTAAAACCACATTGCATCTTGATCAGGGAGTTCCTCTACACTGAAAGTGCTACACTAGTCACCCACACGGAAACTAAACTACAAATGCTCATGGACTGTCTCTTCTATGCATGTAATTTGTTCTCCCTGATGTTCTCCCTGACTCTAAGTCATGGTCATGGGAAAAGATGTGGCATCTCTGCCTCAATCGCACTTCTCTGTTGGAAGTGGTTAGAAGGTCCTGCTACCCTAGGTCCACAGTAACAGGCAATCTATCCCATATGGAAAGCAGCGACTACCTTTGGCTGACTTGCGAACTGTGTATGGGATAACAAGTTGATCCTGACGATGAAGCTGATGGATTATAAGACCTGTATTCTCAGCACCTTGTTGAATGGCTGTGAAACATGGACAACTTACAGCGACCAGGAAAAGAAGCTCGGTCATTTCCATGTAGACTGCCTGTGGTGCATTATCACAGAATCACAGAATTGTTAGGAGCAGAGGGAGGCCATTTAGCCCATTGTATCTCTACCAATTCTCAAACGAACATCATGACTTAGTGTCATTCCCCTGCATTTTCCCTGTACTCCTGCACCTGTTTCTATTCAAGTAATCATCCAATGCCCCAGCGAATGCCATGCTTAAACCTGCCTCCACCACCCTTCCAGGCTGTGCATCCCAGACCCGAACCACTCACTGTGTGAAAATGTTTTTTTCATTAATTCTAAAGAATAGAATCAGTGCAGTGCAGAAGAAGATAATTCAGCCCATCGGGTCCGTACCGACCCTCTGAAAGAACACCCTACCTAGGCTCAATCCCCAGCCCTATCCCAGTAACCCTAGTTAACCTACGTATCTTTGAACATCAAGGCGCAATTCACCTAACCTGTACTTTGTGGACTGTGGGAGGAAACCAGAACACCCGGAGGAAACGCAGATTTAAATAGTTTCACAGATTTAAAACAAATAACCCAACCTAATCACCTTTAAACATAAAAAAATAAAAAATTACTTTAAAAGAATTAACAGCAATAATAATGCCTGTTCAAAAGAAAGAGCAAAAAAAACTTTTTAAAAACGTCTACATACCTTTAAAACACTTGTTAAAATAATTGCCTGTTGTTTTCTCTCTAAATCTATTGTTTAAATCACTGCCCTCAATGGGCATACCCAAGCCGGCTGCATCATAAGGGGGCGCAGGGCTGCTCTCCTTTTACACCGCGCCGGAGCCTGCACAGACCGAGGCGCCGGAACCTGCGCAGACCGGGGCGGTGGAGCCTGCACAGACCGAGACGGTGGAGCCTGCACAGACCGGGGCGGTGGAGCCTGCACAGACCGGGGCGGTGGAGCCTGCACAGACCGGGGCGGTGGAGCCTGCACAGACCGGGGCGCCGGAGCCTGCACAGACCGGGGCGGTGGAGCCTGCACAGACCGAGACGCCGGAGCCTGCACAGACCGGGGCGGTGGAGCCTGCACAGACCGGGGCGGTGGAGCCTGCACAGACCGGGGCGCTGGAGCCTGCGCAGACCGGGGAGCGGAGCCTGCGCAGACCGGATGCGCCGGAGCCTGCGCAAGCGGTGGCGCCGGAGCCTTGCACAGGACCGAGACGCCGGAAGCCTGCGCAGACGAGCGCCGGAGCCTGCGCAGACCGAGAGGCCGGAGCTGCACAGACCGAGACGACCGGAGCCTGACACAGACGGGGCGGGTGGAGCCTGCACAGACCGAGACGCCGGAGCCTGCACAGGACCGAGAGCCCGGAGCCGCACAGGACCGGGGCTGTGGATCCGCACAGACCGGGGAGCCGGAATGCACAGACCGAGACGCGGAGCCGCACAGCCCGAGAGCCGGAGCCTGCAACAGAACGAGAAGCCGTAGCCTGCACCAGACCGAAGACGCCGGAGCTCACAGACCGAGGCGCCGGAGCCTGCACAGACGGGGCGCCGGAGCCTGCACAGACGAGACGCGGAGCCTGCACAGACCGAGACGCCGGAGCCTGCGCAGACCGAGGACGCCGGAGCCTGCACAGACCGAGGACGCCGGAGCCTGCACAGACCGGGACGCCGGAGCCTGCACAGACCGAGACGCCGGAGCCTGCAGCAGACCGAGACGCCGGAGCCTGCACAGACCGGGGCGCCGGAGCCTGCACAGACCGAGACGCCGGAGCCTGCACAGACCGGGGCGGTGGAGCCTGCACAGACCGAGACGCCGGAGCCTGCACAGACCGAGACGCCGGAGCCTGCACAGACCGGGGCGGCCTGGAGCCTGCACAGACCGAGACGCCGGAGCCTGCCAGACCGAGCGCCGGAGCCTGCACAGACCGAGGCGCCGGAGCCTGCACAGACCGAGACGCCGGAGCCTGCACAGACCGAGACGCCGGAGCCTGCACAGACCGAGACGCCGGAGCCTGCACAGACCGAGACGCCGGAGCCTGCACAGACCGGGGCGGTCGGAGCCTGCACAGACCGAGACGCCGGAGCCTGCACAGACCGGGGCGCCGGAGCCTGCACAGACCGAGGCGCCGGAGCCTGCACAGACCGAGGCGCCGGAGCCTGCACAGACCGGGGCGCCGGAGCCTGCGCAGACCGAGACGCCGGAGCCTGCGCAGACCGGGGCGCCGGAGCCTGCACAGACCGGGGCGGTGGAGTCTGCGCAGACCGGGGCGCCGGAGCCTGCGCAGACCGGGGCGCCGGAGCCTGCGCAGACCGGGGCGCCGGAGCCTGCGCAGACCGAGACGCCGGAGCCTGCTCAGACCGAGACGCCGGAGCCTGCACAGACCGGGACGCCGGAGCCTGCACAGACCGGGGCGGTGGAGCCTGCACAGACCGAGACGCCGGAGCCTGCGCAGACCGGGGCGCCGGAGCCTGCACAGACCGGGGCGCCGGAGCCTGCACAGACCGAGACGCCGGAGCCTGCGCAGACCGGGGCGCCGGAGCCTGCACAGACCGGGGCGCCGGAGCCTGCGCAGACCGAGACGCCGGAGCCTGCACAGACCGGGGCGCCGGAGCCTGCACAGACCGGGGCGCCGGAGCCTGCACAGACCGAGACGCCGGAGCCTGCACAGACCGAGACGCCGGAGCCTGCACAGACCGAGGCGCCGGAGCCTGCACAGACCGAGACGCCGGAGCCTGCGCAGACCGAGACGCCGGAGCCTGCGCAGACCGGGGCGCCGGAGCCTGCGCAGACCGAGACGCCGGAGCCTGCACAGACCGGGGCGGTGGAGCCTGCACAGACCGGGGCGGTGGAGCCTGCACAGACCGAGACGCCGGAGCCTGCACAGACCGAGACGCCGGAGCCTGCACAGACCGAGACGCCGGAGCCTGCACAGACCGAGACGCCGGAGCCTGCACAGACCGGGGCGCCGGAGCCTGCACAGACCGAGACGCCGGAGCCTGCGCAGACCGGGGCGCCGGAGCCTGCGCAGACCGGGGCGCCGGAGCCTGCGCAGACCGAGACGCCGGAGCCTGCACAGACCGAGACGCCGGAGCCTGCACAGACCAGGGCGCCGGAGCCTGCACAGACCGAGACGCCGGAGCCTGCACAGACCGCGGCGCCGGAGCCTGCACAGACCGAGACGCCGGAGCCTGCGCAGACCGGGGCGCCGGAGCCTGCGCAGACCGAGACGCCGGAGCCTGCACAGACCGGGGCGGTGGAGCCTGCACAGACCGGGGCGGTGGAGCCTGCACAGACCGAGACGCCAGAGCCTGCACAGACCGGACGCCGGAGCCTGCACAGACCGAGACGCCGGAGCCTGCACAGACCGAGGCGCCGGAGCCTGCACAGACCGAGACGCCGGAGCCTGCACAGACCGAGACGCCGGAGCCTGCACAGACCGAGACGCCGGAGCCTGCACAGACCGGGCGCCGGAGCCTGCACAGACCGAGACGCCGGAGCCTGCACAGACCGAAGACGCCAGGAGCCTGCACAGACCGAGACGCGGAGCCTGCACAAGACCGGGGCGCCGGAGCCTGCACAGACCGAGAACGCCGGAGCCTGCGCAGACCGGGGCGCGGAGCCTGCGCAGACCGGGGCGCCGGAGCCTGCGCAGACCGAGAC